>NC_079191.1:119894331-120151831 GCF_029499605.1 Hyla sarda
ACTGCCAAAAATAGTTAATCTTTCAACAAAACAGATTACAATACAGATGAAAAACTATATACTTATAACAAACAAACAAAACATATAACAAACTACAAAACAAAAGCAAAGACAATATGGAAGCAAAATAGATAAAAGTGAGTAATAAAATGTATTTGATTAATTTTTTCATTGAAAAATGTGAATGGGCCCTAATAATTATATTCTGATTCTAATAAAATAACAAATTCCTGCCTAATTCTTTTTTTTTACAAAACATGTCATTGAACAAATCAGTCAGGTTAAAGTTTAAAAATGAAAACTATAATCAGATTTGACTGGTTGCCATGGGTAACACGGACATGTTTACTTTGCAGTATTTATGTTTTCCATCTATCTTTGTTGTACTTTAGGTGTGGAAATAGGAAGAAAATATATGAATTTGGTCCTGGGATCATTCATAATTCTATCTGGTCTCCTCATCTTCCTAACCGAATAAATCTGGCATGCACTGAAGAGTTCAAGAAGGTGTGCAAAACAATTTATCTCTCAGTAGGATTAGTTCTAGAGGAAAACAAAGCCAAACAAATAGTACCAACAGCTAAGAAAGGTGAAGTCTGGGACAACTTTAATGAGTCTTGCATCTGGGTGGAGAGAACTGCATAATGACTTCTGGCTCCCCCGAGGGAGACACCCTTTAAGCTGGCCAAGTGGCTGCAGTTCCCAACTCGTGCAAGTTTGAGGGTGTCAAAACTGTCTGTGTAAAACCAGTTCGACAGCCTCTGGTGTGAGCCCTCCACGGAGGAGGAATTTGAGCTTAAATACAAAATAAGTTATCACTCACAAGGGATAAAGATAGGCTTAGTCTGGGTTGTAAGAACTAATGTTACAAACTTCAAAAGACAAGAGGGATTAAAGTGGCATTTTATAAAAATAAAAATTCTAAATTGTCAGTTTCTGGCTTTGTGCTAAGAAAAATAAAATTATTGCTGCATTTGATGTGTTTTTATCTGCAGTTACTGAAGAATTGCTGCATTGCATTTTTTTGCCTGCACAAGTGGGACATTCTAATGTTACTGGATGTATCTTCTGGTTTCTGGCACATGCAGTTTTCAAAAACTGTCTACTTGTTAGTTCAAGCTTAGAAGGACAGTTTTTTAATGCACTGGGTTTATCACAGTGTACCATGCTAACTGATTACTTTGGCACATCTAAGGACTGTCTTGTTTAAGATTAGGTCAACTAATAGTGGGTTTAAATTGTGCCAGACTTTATGCCAGATTTTCTGCCACATCTAAACCACACCCTCTTTTGTTAATGTCTAGCCACTTTTTCAGACATCTCCCATCTCAGCTAAAGATTTTGACATAAATCAAACATAAGACTAACAACATCAAAGAAAGCTTCAACTTACAGTCCCCACTACCCATCTTCATACTTGCTCCAAGCTCTTCCCCCATAACAAACTTTTCCACCATTACTGAAAACAAGCTCTCCAAACTACTCTCCACATGACATCTCACCACTTGTGTGCTTGGACCAATCCCATCCCACCTTATCCCCAAACTTACTACAGTTTTTATCTCACCCCTAACTCATCTCTTCCGCCTATCACTTAACACTGGCGCCTTTCCTTTCTTACTTTAACATTAGACCATTACACCAGTCTTTGAAATGCCAACCAGGGGCGTACTGACCGGCTGGTCCGATCGGACATTGTCCGAGGGCACGCTGCCGCTGCTACTGAAGACCGGGACACTGATTCTGGATCCCCAGCAGACAGCGCTGCCTTCTCTTGTATGTGTGGTAAACGCACATACAGCAGAACACGTCTCCTCTGTGTGAGCCGCATCTGCAGCTTACACAGAGGAGACATGACCTCCACCCCCACGCAGTGCAGGTGTCAGTGCCTGCACTGTGGAGGGGAGAAGATGCGAGCCCCTGCTGCTGAGGAGATCCCTGCGATATCAGGAGAGCATCATTTTTTTTTAACCATCCAAGGGGTGGGGGGCTTAACTGCTGCCTACACCTATGGGGGGGGTAAACTGCTGCCTATACCTATGGGGGGGTTAACTGATGCTTATACCTATGGGGAAAGGGGGGGATTAACTGATGCCTATACCTATGGGGAAAGGGGGGTTAACTGCTGCCTATACCTATGGGGAAAGAGGGGGTTAACTGCTGCCTACACCTATGGAGAAAGGGGGGGGATTAACTGCTGCTAACTGCTGCCTATATCTATGGGGAAAGGGGGCATTAACTGTTGCCTATACCTATGGGGAAAGGGGGGGATTAACTGCTGCCTATACCTATGGGGAAAGGGAGGGTAACTGCCGCCTATACCTGTGGGGAAAGGGGGGGGGGGTTACCTGCTACCTATACCTATGGGGAAAGAGGGGGTTAACTGCTGCCTATACCTATGGAGAAAGGGGGGATTAACTGCTGCTAACTGCTGCCTATACCTATGGGGAAAGGGGGCGTTAACTGCTGCCTATACCTATGGGGAAAGGGGGGGATAAACTGCTGCCTATACCTATGGGGAAAGGGGGGGATTAACTGCTGCCTATACCTATGGGGAAAGGGAGGGTTAACTGCCGCCTATACCTGTGGGGAAAGGGGGGGGTTACCTGCTGCCTATACCTATGGGGAAAGGGGGGTTAACTGCTGCCTATATCTATGAGGAAAGGGGAGGGGGATTAACTGCTGCCTATAACTATGGGGAATGGGGGGTTAACTGCTGCCTATACCTATGGGGAAAGGGGGGTGTTTACTGCTGCCTTTACCTAGGGGGAAAGTGGGGGATTAAATGCTGCCTATACCTATGGAGAAAGGGGGGTTGAATGCTGCCTATACCTGTGGGGAAGGGGGCGGGGGATTACCTGCTGCCTATACCTATGGGGAAAGTAGGATTAACTGCTGCCTATAACTATGGGGAAAGGGGGTTTAACTCTGTTCCTATACCTACAGGGGAGGGGGGTTAACTCTGCTGCCTCTACAGTGGGGATCAAAAGTTTGGGCACCCCAGGTAAAAATTTGAATTAATGTGCATAAAGAAGCCAGGAAAAGATGGAAAAATCTCCAAAAGGTATCAAATTACAGATTAGACATTCTTATAATATGTCAACAAAAGTTAGATTTTATTTCCATCATTTACACTTTCAAAATAACAAACAAAACTAAAAAATGGCATCTGCAAAAGTTTGGGCACCCTGCAGAATTTATAGCATGCACTTCCCCTTTTGCAAAGCTGAGACATTCCAGTGTCATGGATTGTTCTCAATCATCATCTGGGAAGACCAGGAGATGTCAATCTCAAAGGTTTTAAATGCCCAGACTCATCTGACCTTGCCCCAACAATCAGCACCATGGGTTCTTCTAACCAGTTGTCTAGAAATCTGAAACTGAAAATAGTTGACAACGCTGGAGAAGGCTATAAGAAGATAGCAAAACGTTTTGAGATGTCAATATCCTCTGTTCGGAATGTAATTAAGAAATGGCAATCATCAGGAACAGTGGAAGTTAAAGCAAGATCAGGAAGACCAAGAAAAATATCAGACAGAACAGCTCGCAGGATTGTGAGAAAAACAATACAAAACCCACGTTTGACTGTACAATCCCTCCAGAATGATCTGGCAGACACTGGAGTTGTGGTACACAATTCCACTATAAAGAGATACTTGTACAAATATGGTCTTCATGGAAGAGTCATCAGAAAAAAAACTTCTTCTACGTCCTCACCACAAAAATCAGAATTTAAACTTTGCAAATGAACATGTATGCCTGATGCATTTTGCAAACAAGTTCTGTGGACCGATGAGGTTAAAATTGAACTTTTTGGCCGGAATGATCAAAGGTACGTTTGGAGAAGAAGGGGAACAGAATTTAATGAAAAGAACCTCTGTCCAACTGTTAAGCATGGGGGTGGATCAATCATGCTTTGGGGTTGTATTGCAGCCAGTGGCTCAGGGAACATCTCACTAGTAGAAGGAAAAATGCATTCAATAAAATTTAGGCAAATTTTGGATGCTAACTTGATGCCATCTGTGAACAAGCTGAAGTTAAAGAGAGGTTGGTTTCTACAAATGGATAATGATCCTAAACACACCTCGAAATCCACAGGGGATAACATCAAGAGGCGCAAACTGAAGGTTTTGCCATGGCCTTCACAATCTCCTGACCTCAACATAATTGAAAATCTATGGATAGACCTTAAAAGAGCAGTACGTGACAGACAGCCCAGAAATCTCAAAGAACTGGAAGACTTTTGTAAGGAAGAATGGGCAAAGATACCTCAAACAAGAATTGAAAGACTCTTGGCTGGCTACAAAAAGCGTTTACAAACTGTGATACTTGCCAAAGGGGGCAGTACAAGATATTACCTCTGCAGGGTGGCCAAACTTTTGTAGACTCCATTTTTTTGTTTTCTGTTATTTTGAAAGTGTAAATGATGGAAATAAAATCTAACTTTTGTTGACATATTATAAGAATGTCTAATCTGTAATTTGATGCCTTTTGGAGATTTTTTCATCTTTCCTTGGCTTCTTTATGCACATTAATACAAATTTTTACCTGGGGTGCCCAAACTTTTGATCCACACTGTACCTACGGGGAAGGGGGGCTAACTCTGCTTCCTATACCTACGGGGAAGGGGGTTAACTCTGTTGCCTATACCTACAGGGAAGGGAGGGGGGCTACCTAACTTTATACCTGGATGCCTAACTACTTACTGTACCTACATACATGGCTACCTAACTATGTACATACCTGGCCTTCATACATAGCTGCCTAACTACCTAGATAGCCCCTTACCTACCTACCTGGCTAGTCACATACCTACGTACCTTGCTTTCTGATCTACCTACCTAGTTGCCTATTTACCTGGCTACTTATCTACCTGCCCTTGTTCTGTGCAGGACACCAAGGAGGGCATTGTTACAGTTTGTGGGCCTATAGATGGGCAGATTTTGTAGAGGAGGGGAGGACACTGAAAAAATGCAGAGTCTGACATGTTTGTCCTGCAGGTGTTAAGATATCAACACGGCGGTCTGATCCGGATGGAGAAGAAAATGAAAGAGGACACTGTTGATCAGAAAATACGTAATTGTGAGTCCCAAAATGTAACTGTAATCACTTATATGGTATACACATCCTGTGTACAGCTGATATCTACCACCATATGGTCCTGTATATAATTATTTATATTGTATACAGATCTCTGTACAGCTGGTATCTACCAATATCTGGTCCTGTATATAATCACGTCTATAGTATACAGATCCTGTATAGTATACTGGTCTGTGTATAGTGGTTTTATTAAGTACACTATGGAGGTATTATCCAGTTATTGTGTGGCGGTATATATTTACTCCTTATACACCAGTATTATTTGTCATGGAAATCTACCTACGTTAAAGTGTTTCTTACATAAATACATTTTACTTCATTGTGTGCGGGATTTGGGTGGACAAGGGGTGTGGCGGATGATTGACAAGCTGCAAAGCTTTTTGGTCTGGGGCCCCAAGTGTTGTCAGTACGCCCCTGATGCCATCCCTTGACCGGCCCTTTTTTCTAGCTGCCAACCCATCTGGCATCTCCCTTTACTCTCTAAACTTCATGAACCTTGTCCTACCTACCTAGTCATCCTTCCTCTCATCCAACTCACTCTTTGATCACATTAAAGCTGGTTCCTAACACCATCACGCTACTGAAACCTTCCTAACAAGATGTCCAATGATCTTCTGGCAGCCAAAGCTTCTAACCAATAATCTGTGCTCCTACTCCCTGACCTTTCCTTTGCCTTTGATAGAGTCAACTTATTCCTCCTGTTACAAAGCCTCTCATTCCTCTTGGGCCTCCTTCTCTTCTCCATCCATACCTTTGGCTTGGAACACTTCATAGACTCCCATGACTTTAAAGGGGTACTCCAGTGCCGCTGCCTTCTGAACATCTGGTTCAGAAGGCTTGTAGCAGCGGCCGCGGTCGTCACGCCCCCTCCCATAGACATAATTGGAGGGGGCATAGTGGAATGTCACAAGGGGCGTGGCCGTGACATCGCGACCGCGACCACTGCTCCAAGCCAAATGTTCAGAAGGCAGGGGCACGGGAGTACCCCTTTAACTCCTTAACGACGCAGGACGTATATTTACATCCTCAGCCGGCTCCCGCGGTGTCCCCGCGTCATATCGGGTCAGTCCCGGCGGCTATCAACGGCCGGGACCCGCGGCTAATACAGGACATCACCGATCGCGGTGATGCCCTGTATTAACCCTTCAGACGCGGCGATCAAAGCTGACCGCTGCGTCTGAAGTGAAAGTATCCCGGCTGCTCAGTCGCGCTGTTCGGGACCGCCGCTGTGAAATTGCAGCGTCCCAAACAGCTTACAGGACACCGAGAGGGCCCTTACCTACCTCCTCGGTGTCCGATCGACGAATGACTGCTCCGTGCCTGAGATCCAGGCAGGAGCAGTCAAGTGCCGATATCACTGATCACAGGCGTTTTAATACACGCCAGTGATCAGCATGAGAGATCAGTGTGTGCAGTGTTATAGGTCCCTACGGGACCTATAATACTGCAAAAAAAAAGTTTAAAAAAAAGTGTTAATAAAGGTCATTTAACCCCTTCCCTAATAAAAGTTTGAATCACCCCCCTTTTCCCATAAAAAAAAGAAAACAGTGTAAATAAAAAATAATAAAAATATGTGGTATCGCCGCGTGCGTAAATGTCCGAACTATAAAAATATATCATTAATGAAACCGCACGGTCAATGGCGTACGCGCCAAAAAATTCCAAAGTCCAAAAAAGCGTATTTTTGGTCACTTTTTATACCATTAAAAAATTAATAAAAAGTGATCAAAAAGTCCGATCAAAACAAAAATCATACCAATAAAAACTTCAAATCACGGCGCAAAAAATGAGTCCTCATACTGCCCTGTACGTGGAAAAATAAAAAAGTTATAGGGGTCAGAAGATGACATTTTTAAACGTATACATTTTCCTGCATGTAGTTATGATTTTTTCCAGAAGTACGACAAAATCAAACCTATATAAGTAGGGTATCATTTTAACTGTATGGACCTACAGAATAATGATAAGGTGTCATTTTTACCGAAATATGTACTGCGTAGAAACGGAAGCCCCCAAAACTTACAAAATGGCATTTTTTCTTCGATTTTGTCACACAATTATTTTTTTTTCCGTTTCTCCATGAATTTTTGGGTAAAATGACTAATGTCACTGCAAAGTATAATTGGTGATGCAAAAAATAAGCCACAATATGGATTTTTAGGTGGAAAATTTAAAGGGTTATGATTTTTAAAAGGTAAGGAGGAAAAAACGAAAGTGCAAAAACTGAAAAACCCTGAGTCCTTAAGGGGTTAAGTACCACTTCTATGCTGATGACACTCTACATCTGTCATCTGGATGTCACCTCTCTGCTATTCATGATCCCAGAGTGTCTGTCATCCATATTTTTAACATGACAAAAACAAAAACTCAATATGGAGAAAACAAAACAAGAAAAATGTATTATCCTTCCCCCATCTCACTCCACTCTTTCACCCAGTCTATCAATTACAGTCAATAGCACCACTTTCTCCTTACGCCTAGAAGTCCCTTTGAGTTTGCTCTTTTATACAGGCCCTTATCCCTCCTGCCGCCCCCACCCCAAAAGCATTTTTAAAATATGCTCCTTTCTTAACTTTCACTCAACTACTGGTACATGCCCTCATCATCTCCCACTTGGACTACTGTAATACACTTGCTGCACTTCAATCCATCCTCAACTCTGCTGTCCGATTATTCCACCTCTCCCACCGCTCCTCCTTTGTCTTTCCTCTCTGCCAATCCCTTCAATGGCTACTCATTACTCAACTTTTTATCTTTAAAGGGGTACTACACCCCTAGACATCTTATCCCCTATACAAAGGATAGGGGATAAGATGTCTGATGGTGGGGGGTCCTGCCGCTGGGGACCCCCATGATCTTGGCTGCAGCAACCCAGACATCCTGTGCACGCAGCGAACTGGATGACTTGTGATGCAGGGCAGAGACTCGTGACGTTACAGCCACAACCTGCTCATGACATCATGGCCACTCCCCCTCAATGCAAGTCTATGGGAGTTGGCTGTTGGCTGTCACGCCCCCTCCCATAGACTTGCATTGAGGGGGCATGGCCGTGACGTCACAAGCAGGGCGTGACCATAACTTCATGAGCCTCCGGCGCTGCACCTGATGCTCTAATCGAATGCTGGTTGCAGCAGGGAGATCGCGCAACCCTATGATCAGACATTTTATCCAATATCCTTTGCAGTACCCCTTTAAGCTGTGTAATGTTGTCATTTTTGTCACAGTACATGCAATGTACATGCCTCAGCAGGAGGCGACACTGGGCAGCAGAAAGCCCTATACTACCTATCACAGAAGTGAAATCATCAATAACAAGAATATCCTATTATTTTCTCAGTAAATGACTGTCATTGCCCTTGATCTTGGAACAATTTAATATATAAACTGACAACAGCAGAGAAGGTCATAAAGCCATTACCGTGTATTAGAAAAATGTATGACATTTGATTAGTCTTGCCACTCAGTTTGCAGAAACCAGCAATACCTGTCCAGAAGAGCTTACAATCTACACTGACACCTGAGGCATACATACATTAATAAATTGCCTTGCCTACAGATACAAAGAAAAGCTGTCACCTTTCAAACTGTTTCACATGTTGTGTTCTTCTTATAGCTAATATAGTCCTTCAGCCAAATACCTTTCCAGCTAATAAGTTAGCCAAAAATCCCAAATTGATATTCATCACACCCTTAATCTCAAACATACATGTCTTTAATTTGCCCCAGTACCGCGGGACTGATTTGTGGACAGCTTAAAGACAGACTTGATGTGCAGGAACTCAAACCCCCTGAAGGAAGATTGAAGAATAGATTGTAATGCTGAAGAGGTGCAGGTCAAACACTTGCCTATGAAGCAGGATATCCCAGCTCAAGGTAAAATTAGATTACATCTCAACAAATAGAATCACAAAGTCATGTGTTCAGAGTGTGTGATAATGTTTTGTGTGACCCCAGGCAAGGATCTTGATGGTCATGTGAAAGGGGTGCCAAAAGAGGATATGAAGGAAATTCTTCACCACATCACAAAAAGAGCTACAGTAGACTTGTTAAAATACTGGATGTATCTGAGCTATATTTTATGTTTTGGGAATAAATACCAGTAACCAGTCTCATCCAGGACAGTAAAAAGAAGTAAAACTAAACTTTCTGTTGTAAAATAATTTAAGGTCTACATGGTAAAGAGCACTTTCCTTTTAACCCTTTATGATCACAGCTAATTTTGTACATTTTCTCCCAACTCATTTCAAACGCTACATTTTACTACAGTTTAAACAAACTTTTCAGTAAAAACTGTTATGTGTGTACATGAGGAGTAAAAAAATAAATTCTTTGGCATTATGTAACATGTTACATAGTTTGTTAAGTTGAAAAAAATATATAAGTCCATCAAGTTCAACCTAAAACCCTACTGTGTTGATGTATATGGCATTTTGTTACCAGTTTTTACCTCTGCAGGCTCCGTCTCTTTTTCAGTTGTTCCTGAGGAGATTAGCAGTTGTTATGTCTGACATACCCTGTACACCCATAAGAAGAAATCTTGCTCCCCTATATTTCTATTGTTCACTCTCAAAAATAGCCCCATAAAGGACATTGTAGAGCAGTACCAAGTGGTGTAAGCTGAGACTCAGAGTCTTTCTCTGACTCTGTTTTGTTCTGCAACAACTTTACCCTTTTCTATACACTTTTATGAGAAGTGTGTAATTTGATATCCAAGTGATCTGATCCATCTTGAAACAGATTTTTTAGCAGATTTGTTTTAAAGTAAATCATGAGACAGGAGGGAAGAGGAGAAGGAAAGGCATTTTTCTCTAATAAGATATATTACACAGGGTCTTAAAGTTGCTTGTTGATTTATGCAGTTTTTTAAAAACGCAGTGACCAGTTGGAATTATTATATGGGTTCTCACAATTAAGGAAATGTTATGTTTATTTTTTATATTTTTATGTACAGAACTTTTCTGGAACAGAAAATCTAGCTAGTTATTCAACTATATACAGAACAGTTTTTTGTTCAGATCACAGAATATCCTATACAGTTTTTTGTAGAAGTAAACATAAATAAATAAATGTCCACCAGGGTTCCATGAAGACCCCAATAATTAACTGTCCCTCACCCAGTCAGCTAAGGCTATGTATAGAGATGAGCAAATTCTTTTAAAATTCGATATGGCCGATTTGCCGAATTTCCTAAAAAAATTTGGTTTGGTTCGAATTTGTTTGCGGCAAATTGCTATAAAAACAGCTGAGCTACAGAGAGCCCCAATACTGTTATTCAATATGACATGCAGATTACAGGCATCACTATTAGAATCACTGCCGCAGAGCATCTGGATGTGGCAGCAGGGTCGGTAGACCATATGGCGTCACAATTAAAGAGATTAAAGATATTATTTAATTTAATTTTCATTTAATGTAATTTTTATTTATTAAAAAAAATTTAAATCCTTTTTTGAGGACCCATTCTGGTGAGCATTGAGCTGGTGGTCAACCACGAGGCGAGCTACCGCCTGTCCCAGCCCCTGCCTCTCAGCACACCCCCATGCGAGTGTCCACTTGAAAAGGGAGGGACTGCAGTACCAGCAACTTGGACAGGAGCACATTCAGCTTATGCGCTATTGCATAAATGGGCGCATACTGCTAGAAGTTGCTGCAGTGCAAAAGCTCGTACTTGTATCTTAAAATCGAGCTGGCGGTCCTTCGCGAGATGAACTTCCACCTGTTCCAGCCCCTGCCTCTCAGCGCCCCCCTGCCCCCCGACTGTGAAACAGCAAATGTTTCATTTATTCAGTTATGGTTCATTATTATCACTCCAACCTGTTTCATTGGATTCTTGTGGTAATTCCACAGGTAATATATGAAAACGGCCATAGAACCTGACAATTGAAAAGATTGAAGACATTTTATTTTAAATTAAATTGAAGATTTTGATTAGATTCACAAGTTTAATGTCCCAGGTGCCTGAAGCATTTACTTTGAACTAACACCGTATGACCACAAAACCCAATGTAACAAAGAGTCACATGGCGGCACAATGACAGAGCCTAGAGGTGGCAGCAGCCCGTTGAGACCATAGGGCCTCACAATTGAAAAGATTAAAGATATAATTTTTAATTTTAATTGAAGATTTTAAATAGATAAAAAAAATTAAAAGTTTAATTTCATGTGCCAACAGCATGAGGAGATATGGTGGCACAATGACACAGCCGGGAGATGGCAGCAGCATGAGGAGACCACAATGTTGCAGAATGATACAGCCTGGAATTGGCAGAGCAAGAGGAGAGCATATAGTGGCAAAATGACCCAGCCTGGAGGCGGCAACAGCCTGAAACCATAGGGTCTCACAATTGAAAAGATTAAAGATAATTTTTTTTATTTAAATTGAAGATTTCAAATAAGTTTCATTTAATATGCCAGCAGTATGAGGAGACCACATGGCAGCACAATGAGAGAGCCTGGAGGTGGCAGCATCAGTATGAGCAGACCATATGGCGGCACAATGAGAGAGCCTGGAGGTGGCAGCATCAGTATGAGCAGACCATATGGCAGCACAATGTCAGAGCCTAGAGGTGGCTGCAGCAGCTTGAGGGTCATGCCAACTGAGGGTTGAGTCTGAGTAACCCACCGACTGTTGACTGTGGGTGTCAAATGTCACTTGGGAGGAAGTGGATGACCGAGTGAACCAATCAATTACAGCTGCTGGGTTTCTGATTATTGTTTTGCAGTGGCACATGGCCTCAGTTGCCTGCATAAGTACATGCAAGCTTTTTTTACAGGTCTGTTATGGTACCTTGCATAAGTATTTACCCCTTGTACTTTTCTACATTTAATCATAGTATAAACACAGATTCAAATTCATTTCATTGCGATTTCATGTAATCGACCAACACAAATTAGTGTATGATTTGGAAGGGGGGAGATGGGGGGGTTGTAAGGACATTGCATGGATTTCAAAATGATTTACAAATAAAACAGCAGCATGAAAACCAAGTAGTGGTTACTCTGGAGGAGCTTCAAAGATCACCAGATGAGGTGGAATATTCTAATACATCTTGTTATTCTTTTACATAAAGAAATAAATTACAACATGTTAGATCCAAAGGGGATCATAATATAGCAAAGAATTAGAAATTAACTAGGAGAAACAAAAAGAAAAAACACGATTAAGTAATATCATATGTAGATTTCTTCAAATATGTCTGCGTTCAATGAGACAGACTTCATAATATAGGTTAGATTTGATGGTAATCTATTTATAATCTAGTTGCAGGTATAGTCCCATGTCTGGGAGGCCTCCTCCTCTCATTAACCCTTTAAGGACCAAGCCCATTTTCACCTTAAAGGAAATCTGTCATCAGAATCACCAGCACTAAACCTGTTAAACAGGCTTGTAGTGCGGGTGATCCTGATTAAAACGCTTCTTACCTCATTAAAAACTGTGCAGCAGTTCGCCAGATATCTTCATTTTTAGTTGTATGGTATTCCCAGGCTTGGGACTCAGTGGGAGGTCCGCAGCATCAGCACGGACTCGCTTACGTCATTTTCGCCGGGCAGAGCGGCTGCCAGGCTCATGAATATTCATGGCTGCCTCATCGCAGTCTTCCTACTGGTGTAGGTCAAGTGGGTAGCACCGCGCATGCGCCACGTGCCGTACACCTGGAAACGGCGTTCTCCTGCATAGATAGATATGCATGAGAATGCCGCTTCCAGGTGTACGGCGCGCGGCGCATGCGCGGCGCTACCCACGTGACCTACACCAGGAGGAAGACTGCGATGAGGCAGCCATGAATATTCATGAGCCGTGCAGCCGCTCCGCCCGGCGAAAATGACGTAAGCGAGTCCGTAATGATGCTGCGGACCTCCCACTGAGTCCCAAGCCTGGGAATACCATATAACTAAAAATGAAGATATCTGGCGAACTGCTGCACAGTTTTTAATGAGGTAAGAAGCGTTTTAATCAGGATCGCCCGCACTAAAAACCTGTGTAACAGGTTTAGTGCGGGTGATTCTGATGACAGATTTCCAAGGACAAGGCCAATTTTATTTTTGCATTTTCGTTTTTTCCTCCTTGCCTTCGAAAATCCATAACTCTTTTATATTTCCATCTACAGACCCATGTAAGGGCTTTTCTTTTGCATGACCAATTGTACTTTGTAGTGAAACCTCTAATTTTACCATTAACTGTACGGCAAACCCAAAAGAATATTTTTTTAGGGTGGAAATTTAAATGAAAACCACAATTTTGCACATTTTGGAGGGTTTCGTTTTCACACTGTACAATTTGCGATAAAAATGACGTGTTCTTTATTCTGTGGGTCAATTCGATTAAAATGATACCCATGGATAGATACTTTTATATTTTTGTACCGCTTTAAAAAAATCTAAAACTTTTTGTACAAAATTATACATCTAAAATTTAGATCACCTATAACGTTTAAATTTTTCCATATATAGGCCAGGGCTCATTTTTTGCCCTATTATCTGTACTTTTTATCGATACCACATTTGCATATATAAAACTTTGATATAATTTTGTATAATTTTTTTTATATAAAATGTGACATAAAAAAAGCATTTTTGGACTTTTTTTTATTTTTTACATTTACGCCGTTCCCCGTACGGGATAATTAACATTATATTTTGATAGTTTGGATATTTACGTACGCGACAATACCAAATATGTTTCTAAAAAAATGTTTACACTTTTTGGGGGTAAAATGGGAAAAACTGACAATTTTCTTTTTTATTGGGGGAGGGTATTTTTCACTTTTTTTTACTTTTTATTTTTACATTTTTCAATGCTCGCGGTCAATGCTCGCGTAAATGTACGTCCTGGTGCATGAAGTACCGCCAAACCAGGATGTACATTTACATCCGTGGTCGTTAAGGGGTTAAGGGTAAGTAAACTATTTTGTCAATATCTTATATTACCACGATTAATCATAGCACATTATCCAATCTGTAAAATCTAATGTTGTATTTAGGAAATGTCATGGGGGTTTGCAATGTTTTATCCATGATTCCCTCAAGGAGATACTGTATTCCACAAATCTGATCTGTCTGGAAAAAAAAGTCATTGATGAAAGTTGTTGACAGTGGACCACGAGAAATCCTGTTTGCAACTTTTATATGGTAGCTTGACATGGGAAAAATTTTTAATTGTATTACATCACACCTGTCAAGTGTCCTTTTTATATAGAAGAACAGTTGCTACATTTTACCCTGATTATTGTATATTTCTTTGCCCCTGACTCAATAAGTGACCAATATTCGTCCTGTGTTCGTGAAATTCGCATATTCACTATCGGGGACATTTATCATCGTTGCTTTGGTAAGCAAGCTCTGTAGTCATTTTTTTCTTGCAATTTTTTTGCTTATGTATGACATATTTATCATACTATCACAGGGGGTTGATAAATTTGGCTTACATGAGCAAAAACCAAGAAATCACTTTTAAATCCCATTTGTTTAGCACACATAAGCAAAAAACAAATAATGACTACAGAACACCACTATGCAGCTTTGAATTTTTTTTGCATATAAATATATATATATATATATATATATATATATATATATATATATAAAATGTGTGTGTGTGTTTATTACATTTTTTTAACACTGCTTTTTTCTCCCTAAATGTACTTACTCGTTTTTTTTTTGTTACTTCTTCTACAGATCCGTGTATCCTGTGGACTCCTTCGGATTCGGTGAACTACTTTGACGACCAGCGCTTTTCTTTGCTTGATGTTAATAAAATGGTTAATGAGGGCTTGTGGTGAAGTGTTTTTTTGTAATAAAAAAATTTTTAAACCTGTTTTTTTTTTTTTTTTACTTACTGGACAGGCTTAGTAGTGGAAGCTGTCTTATAGACGGAGTCCATTACTAAGCTAGGCTTAGCGTTAGCCACAAAAACAGCTAGTGCTAACCCCCAATTATTACCCTGGTACCCAACACCACAGGGGTGCCGGGAAGAGCCGGTACCAACAGGCCCGGAGCATCAAAAATGGGGCTCCTGGGCCTAGGCAGTAACAGGAGGCGTTATTTAGGCTGGGGAGGGCCAGTAACAATGGTCCTCGCCCATCCTGGTAACGTCAGGCTGTTACTGTTTGGTTGGTATTTGGCTGAGAATAAAAATAGGGGGGACCCTATGTGTTTTTTCTTAAATATTTAATTATCTATTTTTAAAAAACGCATAGGGTCCCCCCTATTTTTTTCTCAGCCAAATACCAACCAAACAGTAACAGCCTGATGTTACCAGGGTGGGTGAGGACCATTGTTACTGGCCCTCCCCAGCCTAAATAACGCCAGCCTGTTACCGCCTAAGCCCAGGAGCACCATTTTTGACGCTCCGGGCCTGTTGGTACCAGCTCTTCCCGGCACCCCTGTGACGTTGGGTACTGGGGTAATAAATGGGGGTTAGCGCTAGCTGTTTTTGTGGCTAACGCTAAGCCCCGCTTAGTAATGGACTCCGTCTATAAGACAGCTTCCACTACTAAGCCTGTCAAGTAAAGTAAGGAAAAAACACAACAGGTTTAAAAAAAAATGTATTACAAAAAACACTCCCCACAAGCCTTCGTTAACCATTTTATTGACCCCCCCCCCCTCCGACAGACTCCTATATCCCCTAATCATGTCACTGTTCCGGTCGGGTCCTGTGATTGGCTGCTGGTCCTGGCCAATCACAGGACCCAGCGGAAAATGTGAAATGACAGCAGGGGATTTTGGAGTCTGCGGCACCGGTATATGTTATAAGGAGCCCGGGCTGACATTAAAGTGCAGCCGCCCGGGCTCCTCATACTGCTTCCCCGTTACCCTCACTTAATAATGATGGGGACACTGATATATATCCCCCCTTATCTCCCGCCCGCGCCGCTCAGCTCCTGCTGCTACAAGACTACAACTCCCAGCGTGTCCTCACTGTAAGGGCATGCTGGGACTTGTAGTCTTGCAACAGTTAGCAGACAGATGGGAGTTGTGTGGCGCTGGCAGGTTAGAGGGGTGGGATGTAAATCACTGCAGTGTCCCTGTAGCGAAGTGAGGGTAGCGGGGAGAAAGTATGTCGGAGCCCGGGCGGCAGTAGCTTTTCCTGCTCTATGTTGGAGCTGGAGTAAATTTAGTCAATTTTTAAGGCAGTTGCGACTTTTTATTGCGCAGCTGCGACTGTCGCAGTTAATAAATACCTGACTTAAGCAAATCCATTTTGAAAAATTAACTACGTAAGCAAGTTTGAATTTTCTTGCTTTTCTTGTTCTTCACGCAAATTGTCGCACGAAAACACACGTAGTCGCAGTTGCGACAATTTTGCGACAATTATAGTAAAGAAAACCTGACTAAACCCCTTGATAAATGTCCCCCTATGTTCTTTCTCTTTTTTTTCCATGTGAAAGATTGTAATGAAATTCGCATAATGCGCATGCGCAATTATATCTTTCGCCTAAAAGAAGGGAGGGATCAGTGTCCATTCTGGAAGTACCAATATTCGCATAAATATTCGCATAAAAAACGAATATTAGTCATTACGAATATATATCACTATATTCTAAATATTCATGAAATCGCTAAGTAAATTCGCAGTAAAAAATTGCATTTTGAATATTCCCCTTAAAACACTGATTACTAATAGATATTTTGTCATTTCAATCTAGCATGCAAGGATTATTTTGCGTTAATATACAATGGCCCTGCTTTAAAAAAAAATTATATTTCTATGACCATATGTTTTGCTAGGAAATATTGCCATTATAGTAGTTTTTTCATTGTCACTATTCAATTCAATTTTGCCATTTCTCATTCCAATATGTAGACATGCTGTCATTAAAATGACTTGTAGTATGTTACAAAATTAGTAATGATATAGGAGACAGTTGATATCTTCAGATCACATCTACACAAAAACATGCCCTCTATAGGCAACAGGTATATCTTTAGAAAAAGGCATGATAACATTCCTTCCAGTACCCTGCAGTCTAAATTGAGTCACCAAGAAAAGCATGTGAAATGTTAAGTGAGGGGAAAAACAACCATGCCAAGGTGCTCCTGGGGCTGGAAGGAAACTTGGCAAGAAAAAGCACCAAGTGCTGAAAGCCATTAGATAAATTGTTCAAATACATATGAAAAAAACATGAGTTGGCCTGTTCTGTCTGCCGCTCAAGGTTACACAATTTTTACATGCATGCAAAAATAGTTCTAAATGCTCCAATGTACTATCTACGCCTAAGAGTTTTACGTCTATGTTAACATGATAAGGGTCATTTACTAAGAGGCAAATGTCCAACCTCACACACTGTGAAAACCCTTTATGTGACCAGGTTTACCAAAATGTTTCAGATGGAACGTGGATTTGTATGAATATTATGTGCTATAATTTGCCAAAATACATCAGGTGCTATTGGAAAATAAATGTATTTGGAAGCCTGGATTGCAAAGTCTGGAACATTACCCTAAGAATGGATTTTGCATTTTGGAATAATCTTAAAATTCACCTTCAGCCTCTCTCTCTAATGGAAGTTTTTTTTTTTTTTTATATGTTCTCAACCACTTAGGGACCCAGGGCGTACAGGTACACCCTGACGGCCTGGTACTTAAGAACCCAGAGCGTACCTATATGCCTGTGGGAATTCCGGTCCCCGCCGCTCGTCGGACGGGGACCGGACCGGGATGCCTGCTGAAATCGTTCTGTGGTGGCGGATTAGAGGACACTGTCTTGTGGGAGTGCAGGGTGTCTAGGGTGTTATTGTGCAGGATAATTAAGGGTGCTGTTAACCCTTGTCACTTGTGACGCCAGGGTGGGGGTTAAATACTGTGTTTCTTGATAGGCCTATTGCCACCCTTCCCAAAAGCAATAGGTGATGCAGAAATAAAGGATTGTCCACAACCGCTGTTAACTGAAAACTTGCAGGAACTTTTACTGAGGAGTTTCTGTGCATGAAGTAACAGTCTAGATAACAGAGTCTCTTTACATCAGGCTTGAGCAGCGATTGACAGTCGGTTGGGATCATATAAGCCTAATTTGGCTTGTGAAGAATTGTATAGCAGAGATCCGCTAGATTTAGGGGAATATTGAGGTCCAGTGATCCTGCGATGAGTAGCGGGGAATTGCTTAGTATATCCGGTATGCTATAGGCCTAGGCCGCAAGGCTTTGGCCTAGTAATTAGTCTTGTAAGCTGCGGAGGTCCTACCTCTTCCAGAGTCAGCAACCCAAGAGAGGGATCAAGATGGTCCATGAAAATGCTCACTGTACACCTTATTAAATTCTGTGAGGGGTGTAGTTTCCAAAATGGGGTCACATGTGGGGGGTCCACTGTTCTGGCACCATGGGGGGCTCTGTAAACGCACATAGCCCCCGACTTCTATTCCAACCAAATTCTCTCTCTAAAAGCTCAATGGCACTCCTTCTCTTCTGAGCGTTGTTGTTCGCCCGCAGAGCACTTTACATCCACATATGGGGTATTTCCTTACTCAGAAGAAATGATGTAGACTTTCTCCTAATATCCCTTGTGAAAATGAAAAATGTGGGTAACACCAGCATTTTTGTAAAAAAAAAAAAAAAATTTCATTTTCATGTCCAACTTGAGCGGAAATTTTTCAAACACCTGTGGGGTATAAAGGCTCACTGTACCCCTTGTTATGTGCCTTGAGGGGTGTAATTTCCAAAATAGTATGCCATGTGTTTATTTTTTGTTTTTTGCTGTTCTGGCACCATACGGGCTTCCTTAATGTGACATGCCCCCCAAAAAACATTTCAGCAAAATTTGCTTTCCAAAAGCCAAATGTGACTCCTTCTCTTCTGAGCATTGAAGTACGCCCGCAGTGCACTAGACGTCCACACATGGAGTATTTCCATACTCAGAGGAGATGGGGTTACAAATTTTGGGGGGGCATTTCTCCTATTACCCCTTGTAAAAATTTTAAATTTGGGGAAAACCAGCATTTTTGTGGAAAAAAAATTTATTTACACATCCAACTTTAACAAAAAGTCGTCAAACACCTGTGGGGACTCACTGGACCCCTTGCTCCATTCCTTAAGGGGTGTAGTTTCAAAAATAGTATGCCACATGTTTTTTTTTTTTTTTTTTTTTGCTGTTCTGGTACCATAGGGGCTTCCTAAATGTGACATACCCCCCAAAAACCATTTAAGAAAAACTCACTCGCCAAAATCCCATTGTCGCTCCTTCCCTTCTGAGCCCTCTACTGTGCCCACCAAACACTTTACATACACATATGAGGTATTTCCTTTCTTGAGAGAAATTGGGTTACAAATTTTGGGGGGATTTCTCTTCTTTTACCCCTTATAAAAATAAAAAAATGTGATTTTGAATTTTCTCCTTCACTTTGCTGCTATTCCTGTAAAACACCTAAAGGGTTAACACACTTATTGAATGTCATTTTTAATACTTTGAGGGGTGCAATTTTTATAATGGGGTAATTTATGGGGTATTTCTAATATGGTTTTGAAACTGAACTGGTCCCTGAAAAATTCCGATTTTGAAAATTTTGTGAAAAATTGGAAAATTGCTGTTGAACTTTGAAGCCCTCTGATGACTTCCAAAAGTAAAAACATGTCAACTTTGAGATTCAAACATGAAGTGGACATATTGTACATGTGAATCAACATATAACTTATTTGGGATGTCCATTTTACTTATAAGCTGAGAGTTTCAAAGCTAAAAAAAATACCAAATTTTCAAATTTTTCATAACATTTTTGCAGATATAGCAGCAGCGCCTAAGCTGATCAGACCAACAGGCCTCCTGACATCCTTATCCTCAAACTCCTCATCATCATCCCCACCACTGCTCTCAGTATGAACTTCTGATGTGATTGTGGGCTCCTTGTTCCTCCTCAGCACATTCACAATGATAACTTACAGCATCCCCACCAGGCTTAACGTCACCAGTCCCACTAGTGCAATGCTCGGCTGCTGCATCCCCCTCCACCACCTCAGCAATACGCTCCAAAGGCTGATCATGACACAATTTCTCTTCGTGGCTAGTGCTATCCATTCCCACCATGCCATGCAACAGTAGACGATGAAAAATCAACTGACAGTTGACTCGCTGTCATATCATCTGTCAGACTCTTCTTCCTCTTCAAGAGTAGAACTCTAATGAGTCAACCAGTCCACAAGGGCCGTACTATCCAGTGAAACCACACAACCTTTGGAACACATTGAGAACTTTGGTTGGCTATCGTGCCTGCTGAGGACATGGCAGGGTTGTTCTGTTTCTACCCCATCTAACAATTCCTTTATCAGACATATTTTCTGTGTATTGTAGAAGATTTTGTGGTTATTTTGATCTTTTTGGGGTGATTTCTCACTCACCTACTAGTCTTTAACTTTAACTTTCAATGCAACTGTGAACTGTGTTTTTATCTTACAACCAGGTAGGTATACTGTGTGTTCCATTACATCAAGAATATATATGTACAGGTGCTTTAGAAGGCTAATGCATTTTCAATGTGCACACTTTTTATTGCGCTGTTAGTTTAAAACCTGGTAAATATACTGTGTGTTTTATTAAATCAAGAATATGTGTGTACAGGTGTTTTAGAAGGCTAAATGTACAATGTACAAGCTTTTTATTATGCTGTTAGCTTACAACCAGGTAGGAAAACTGCCTGTTCCATTAAACCAAGGCACATTAGAATGCTAATGCAATGTACATGCTTTTTATGGTGCTGGTACATATACTGTAAATAACTAGTTAAATCTACTGTGTGTTTGATTAAAACAAGAATGTATACATACAGGCATTTTAGTTATCTTACAACCAGTAGGCATACTTTGTGTAAAATTAAACTTCATACATTTAAGCAAAGGCACTTTAGATGGTTAATGTATGTTCAATGTACATGCCTTTCATTGCACTGTTATATTACAACTTTGCATCTGGGTACTAAAAACCTGCATGCATCGTATGTTTTAGGGGTGGGGGGTTAAGCTGGGAGAGTCACTGGTAGAGAAGGATATGGGTGTACTTGTAGATAACAGACTTCAGAATAGCATGCAATGTCAGGCAGCTGCTTCTAAGACCAGCAGGATGTTGTCATGTACCTACCGTCTGTGCTCGCAGGTCACTACGGACTCGTCGTAAACTTTACATCACCAGCAGCTGTGTGCACTATGCCTTTAAAGCTGTGTTTAAGTCCCTATCCACTTTGCTGTCTGATTGACTCTTAAGAATAGTATCAAATTGAGAGAGGCTCCCCTTAATCCCGTCACTGATAACTGGGCACACCATATGGCACTTATACCCTCAGTGCCTGTAGAAATCGCATAAAAAATTTAGATTATGGTGCTCAAAGAAAAACGGATTCAAAGTCTCAAAAATATGATAAATTTATTCATAATAAAATGGTAAAAATATTGCCTAATTGTGTAGTCGCAGGGCCCATGTGACACACTGGCAGTAAATAGCAATAAATAATACTAAAATCACAATGACAAATAGATAAATGAACACATAAAAAGAAAGAACCTATTAATTGCTGCTTAAAATAGATACAGAGCTCTATTGTAAGTAAAGAATAGAAATATCATTACTAGCTGGTTCGGGGCAGTCTGTTATAGTCCTCCCATAGTAATAGACAGTCCTTCCTTTACAGTGTACCAATTCTTTATCTTATAACAAACTTATGCCCAATATAGCTAACACAAATAATAAAATTCAACTTTCAGGCCAATCCCAATATTGGTGGATATAAAGTGTCTTTGTTGGTGATACAGCTAAAAATAAGGGGGAGGGGGGAGAGTCACTGGTAGAGAAGGGTCTGGGTGTACATGTAGATCATAGACTGCAGAATAGCATGCAATGTCAAGCAGCTGCTTCTAAGGCTAGCAGGATATCAAGGGACAGGGACATAATACTACCCATTTTAAGCCATTGGTACGGCCTCACCTGCAATATGCTGTTCAGTTTTGGGCACCAGTTCATAAAAGGGATATTGAGAAGCTGGAAATGGTGCAGAGACGCACAACTAAACTAATAAGGGGCATGGAACGTCTTAGCTATGAGGAAAGACTAAAAGAATTACATTTGTTTAGTCTTGAGAAGAGACATTTAAGGGGGGATATGATCAACGTATATAAGTAAATGGCCCATACAAAAATTTTTTGCAAAAAACTGTTCCAGGTTAAACCCTTTCAAAGGACAAGGGGGCACTCTCTCTGTCTGGAGAAGAAAAGGTTTAGTCTCAAGGGGCGACAAGCCTTTTTTACCATAAGAACTGTGAATTTATGGAACAGTCTACCTCAGGAACTTGTCACAGCAGGAACAGTTGAAAGCTTCAAAACAGGGTTAGATACATTCCTAGAACAAAATAATATTAATGCTTATGCAGAAATATAAAATCACATCCCTTCCCCTTCATCCAACCATACCCGTCCCTTCAATTCATTGGTCGAACTTGATGGACATATGTCTTTTTCAACCATACTAACTATGTAACTATGTAATAATCCCCTTTCATACTCAATCCAAAAGAATAGAGGGGATAATCAAGAAATACAGGCCCCTCCTATGCCAAGATAAATAGTTGCCTTCTAAACCTCCAATCATTTATACAAAAGCTCCAAACTTGGGGATAAAATTAGCCCCCATAGTACGACCACCCCAGAGGAATAATAATAAAGATTCCACTCTGGTAGGCCTAAATGGCTTCTTTAGATGTGGCTAGTGTCCTAATTGTAAATCAACAAATTTCCCTATAAAAAACTGTGAAGGTGGCCAGCACAGTCAACAATTTCGAACATCAAAGGATTTTTGATTTGCATGAGCAAGGGGGTGATATATGTCAATGAGTGTCCATGCAAAAAACAATATATTGGCAGGACTTCACAAGACTTAAAAGACTCATATTTTATTAAAGGGGTACTCCACTGGAAAACATTTTTCTTTTAATCAAGTGGTGCCAGAATGTTAAACAGATTTGTAAATTACTTCTGTCACAAAATCGTAATCTATCTGTCACAAAATCGTAATCAGTACCTATCAGCTGCTGTATGCTCCACAGGAAGTTTTTTTCATTTTGAATTTCCTTTCTGTCTGACCACAGTGCTCTCTGCTGACACCTCTTTCCATTTTAGGACCTACCCAGAATAGACGCAAACCCTTATAGCAAACCTATCCTACTCTGGACAGTTCCTAAAATGGACAGAGGTGTCAGCTGAGAGTACTGTGGTCAGACAGAAAGGAAATTCAAAAAGAAAAGAACTTCCTGTGGAGGATCAAGATTTTTAAATAGAAGTAATTTACAAATCTGTATAATTTTCTGGCACCAGTTGATTTAAAAAAAAAATGTTTTCCAGTGGAGTACCCCTTTAAGAAGAAGAAGGGAAGAAGGACCAGCACCCCTTGTCCTTGCACTTCAAAGACTTCAATGATAGCAATCTGAACCTATTAAGATATATAGCTATCGTGTCAGTAAAGCAAGGCTGAAGTGGCGGTAATTATATTGGTAGGATGTTGAGGGCTGAGTCTAGAAAAATATTCGAGTTTGAGTCACTAATTCCTAAAAGTCTGAATTCTGATCTAGAACGGTTAGTTTTTTTGGAATCTCCCGACTAGGGGGTGGGTTCTTCCTGATGACCGGTCAGGGGCATGCTGTACTACCAGTGCTCTTACGGGTCCTCAGGTCGAACCTATCCCCTATACCCACTATCAACATGTCTTGTTCCACTTTCTTTCAAATGAAACTATTCAGCTGTGTTTTATCAAATACTAAATACTATTAATAAGTTAGAGGTGATGTCCCTTTTTACTCTTGCATTATTTTGAAGTAATTCACTGCTAAGGAAAGGACCTAAGGTGGTCCTGAAATGCAGCCATATTATATAGTGTGGACCATTATTTGCTGCTAAATATGCATTTTCTATAACCCTTCATTACCAATATCTCGGACTTTCAAATATATCCTGTCAATCAAGGATCTCGCGCCATTAGTGCATGAGGACGCCATCCTGAGCTCATCCCCACTCCACCACTATCTCTTATCGCTCACTGGCTTGTCGAGAATCATCAAAAGTGCAAATCGGGATCCTATACAGTGGATCCTCGCACACACGGTCAGAACATTCAGACAGCGCTGTGGAGTCAATACTAGAAAGAAGCCACTGCATGGAAGCAAAGGAGGTGCAGTTCACCAGTTTATGTTGCCATACATTGGTCTGATCATATGCAGAGGAGCGGGTAGGACAAACTATTATTATGTACAAGATCACTGCCATGTACACAATCTATTAGTTTATAAGCAGAGCATCTGATTACTTCTACAGGAACTGCGGACATATGTGCAATCGTGTGATTGACACATAAACCAGCAAATCATTTATGTGATAGTTGCAAGGACTGCAAAGAAAGTTGAAAGCAGGCCTGACCCAATGAAGGTGCTGATGACGTCACTTATCGGCGCCTGCACTGTGAACAAGAAAGGACGCAGCCCCGCTGTTCTGGAGATTGATGCATGGGACAAGATAAGTATGTTTTTTTTGTTGTTTTTTCCTACCTTGTTAGGGGAGGTGGAGAGGAGGAGGGGATACCTGCCTATCTAGAAACCTAGTTACCTACCTAAAAACCTAGCTGAGTACTTAACTGCCTAGCTATCTACTTACCTGGCCTACATAAAATTGTAAATAATTTTATTTTAATCATCAAAAAATATATATATATATATTAAAAACATTACATAAAAATCACGCAAAGACAGAATAAAAAGGTTATACATATATGTGGATACTGGGGTGAAAGTATAATGTATAATAATGCAAGATAACAAGAGAAAACAAATAATACAAGGGCAAAATATAACCTTATAAACAAGTGCATAAATCTAGTTTAAAAAACAAAAAAGTGCACATGTGCCATACAAGTGTTAACTACAATAGCGGCAAAAAGCCCTAGAAGAATAATAAACAAAATGTAGCAGCAGCAGATACATACAGCGCCGAGGACTCACCCTAGCCCCACACCAAACCTCCAACGCGTTTGGCCTGGAAAGGCTTTATCCAGGAGTTCATATCTACCTACCTAATTATCTACCTAACTACCTGGCAAACTACCTAGCTGCCTACATGGCTATCTATCTACCTAACTATTAGACTACCTGCCTGGCTATATATCTATCTACTTACCTAACTACCTGGATAGTTATCTACAAGGTTAACTGGCTAACTATCTACCTAATTACCTAACTACCTGGCTACCAACCTAGCTACCTACCTACCTACACTACTTACTCTATTCCTGTCTCCAGGCCGATTCTGCCACCATTCTCTGCCTCCACAGTGATCCTGACCTCTGAAGAAGGTCCGCAATTAGACCGAAACATCAGATTATTTCTGTACTATTGAATCGCATCAATAAATAAACAAGAATCTCTAAAATTGAGTGCCAATTTTTTCTTTATTGAGCCAGAGGGAGAAAGTCAGACAACATATATTTCATTGAAAGACATAAAAAGTATATAGATCAACAATAACTAAATGTTAGATGTTAGGGCTGTTATTGTTTTTCTTGGAGAAGAGTAGTTGTCTCAGTAGATAAGTATGATGGAGACCACTATTGTCTGAGCACAATATAAAACATCAACTAAGGTAAACTAATGTGATTTATTATATTGAGCAACAGATGTATGAATGCTCATATTGGGAATAAATATACCCTCTAAAGTGTGTTGAGACCCAGCAGTCATTCCTGTGAACAAAACCCAAGTCTCCATTTTTGTTCTTTTTAATGTTTTTCATCATGCGCCGCTCGAGTCACATGAAAGGAGACCACTGTCTGAAATTAATCTGTGTGGTTACTGAGGCTTTGTGAACAATGTTACAAGGGGTATGGGATGCAGGGGGGGCCTTTTCAAAGGTCATAATCTTCATAGTATTTTTACTGGCTGGTGGCTGGGAATTCCTACATATGTTCAAGACAAATGAGCCCGAAGGAGACAGCAGTCTATATTAATAGGAAAACCGGTTATAGCTGATGCCGCTGCCGGTTAGATAGCTGCAGATCCCATGACCGTTTCTTTGTGACATAATGTAAATAGCAGATTGATGGCTGTGTGAACATAGCACAAAGTACAGTCCAGAACTATGGCCATAAGAGAAGACACTTCAGGCCACTTTCCACGCTTGTGTACTCTTGGCTTTTACCATGATCCAATAAAGCAATGAGGGTTTTATTCTGAAGCTGGATTTTCTCTGGTTGTATACCGTACCATTCCATGAACGCCCTAAAGGCTGCCTAGGTGACCTGGTATTCTGTGTGTTTTTGTGCTAATTCAGGTCATGTATATTCACAGTCAGCACCATAACCTTAAAGGGGTTCTCCTGAGATCTAAAATGTCATACTTGTCTCTCTCCTTTGCGGTATGCATCTGGCTTCATGCCAATACAACTCTCATTTGAAGGGTGCAAGGTATATCCTAAATTGTGACTGCTGCCTGCAAAAAAAATCACATTGGCATGCACTGGCCAATGGCTGCATGATGTTTAAAATCTAGCAACATCATTTGGCCATTGACTGCCACATGTTGGAGTGGCAGCCACAACTTAGCACATATCCTGGCGACACGGTTTGCCTCTTGAAGTTAGGAGAAAGCAATTATAGAACTACAAGATATTTTTAAACACTTTTGGGGCGTTACCATTTTAACAAGGGGAATCAGTACTGGTGAGAGAATCTGATTGTTAGTGTGGTAGCCCTTGGGGGGTGTATGGTAGTGGTGGTATGGTATTGGTATATGAGGGGTTAATGTTAACCCTATAGTTCGTGATGCCAGGCTAAGGGCTGTTATGCTGAGGCTATGCTCCGGCCTATCGCCGCCCTTCCCAGTAACGATAGGTGCATGAAATGACTGAAGGTCCACAAGGAGATTGAACTTGAACAACTTTATTTAAGTGCTTGAGATACATCCAAGGCACAGTAACAGTCTCGTACAAACAGTCCTTATGTTGCTTAGTGACTGACAATTGTTGTGGACCTTGAGCTATTTATACAGTCTCTGAATTTGGGGTAGATATTTGCAGATCCGTCCGGATTTAGGGGTATTATTAGGTCCGGTGATGCTGCAGAGTGTCTGGGAATTGATACACTCTATATTTTTAATGATTCGGCCGTTGCCGCAAGGCTCGGGCCTAACTCACTGCGTTAGCTGCGGTACAGGTCCTTCTCGTTTGACAGCCCAGGAACAAGAGAGAGAAAACATGGCCGCCGCTCCCCTATATGGGCAGGGGCGGGGTGAATCTGATTGGTCTGAACATCTGTCATTCACCATTACAGAGAATAATGGGATTGCTTACGTCACAGGGCCTCCAAAGGTCCTTAAGCAGAATAACATAGAGTTTACCTAGTCACGTGAACCGCAGGTCCTGCAACGCTAAGGAACAGGTAACTAACCACTTATTTACATATATATTACCCTATTTACATTAACCTTAAATAAATTATTGGTCTATGAGCTGGAATAGAGGCGACAAGGGGTAAACTACATCACAGGGATCCCTACGTCCTAGGGACTCTGGCTATGGGGACCCACAGATACATAGGTACCGTATAGGATGCGGTACCGGGACACCACATTAGCAACTTAAAGCGTACCAGTCAGATCCAACAAAAAAAATTTTTTTATATATCACTCAGTACCTAATCCTGACCATGTACATCTATTTTTTATGTGTCTAGCACCTTTATTTATTTATTTAATTATTTTTTTAAATTACTTTTAACTTACCCCTAGTCTGAATTCCTCTCAAAGGAAGGGGGCGTGGCCTCACTGTGCAGGTCTCCACCCCCCTCCCTCAGTATGCTGTCTGCTCACATCTCTCCTAGCATTAGCAAAACTACAACTCCCAGCCTGTCCTCACTCACAGCAGCGGGACACAAGATGACAGTGGGAGGATTTTTCCTCCAGCTGTGAGCCCTGCGCTCACAGCTGTCAATCAAGGAAGTGTGTCCATGACATAGGTGATGATGCATGGACACAGCAGGACTAGTATGTGTTCAAGCAGGCAGGGAGGCAGTTGTTTGACTGGCTTTTTCAGCATGAAATACTGAACATTTTCTAATTAAAGCAATTGCAGGACCTATTGGTTATGCATGCTTTACAACATATCAAAAGTTTTTGTATCTGACAGTGCCCATTTAAGCCTTTGCTCTTTACATCTCAGACAACTTAGTTTGCTGGAATGCATTCATGGCTTCTGTTATTTATTGAATACATGAGGAACATATAGTCTGAAGTTCATTTTTGTGAAGCAAAATGGAGTTAACGAATTGACGAATGAACACAATAGTAACCTTAGTTATGTATTTAGTGTCTGACTTACATAGAATAACTATTCTTTCCTGATAAGCCACCCGTCAACTCTTATATAAATATAAACCAGTATTCTCACTTTTCTATTGTCATACAACCCTCTCTAAGTCCATAAGAATATAATTACATATTTCTTTTATGTCTGCAGTCTAAAGTCTGAATGTCTGGAATGGATGGCATGTCTATCATTTTACAATATGAACATACTTTGCACAGAATAATCCCAAAACATCACACTTTCTATAGCACAGCACCTGCCTTAAGCAATGAACTATTGTTGGCCTTGGCTTCCAATGCACTTCTACTACCCATGTAAAGGTGCTTGGCTATATTACAACTTTTAAAGCCACTGTCCCTATCTAAAAAATCATTATACAGGTCATCCAGCAATAGAAAAAAGCCTCTTCTGTGTACAAGATATAGCATCACACTTTTTATTGGACTATGTCTGGTATTGCAGCCTTTAAATTAGACTAGTCACATTATTAAGTCCACAGGCAGATTTGGTGCTGTTTCTAGGAGAAGGCTGCCTTGTTTATCTAATTTTCTGAAACCATTTTAAGAGCCTAAAGATGGACATTTACAACATTCCGATTCTTGTATGCACATCTTATTTTTTAAAGTGCAACTATCTTTGTACTTTACATATATTTTCATGAGCATAAGAAATCTAGCACAAATTGTTGCATGTAAATGGGCTTTAACATTTGTTTAGTAATGCATGGTTTTTAAGAGGTTATTTATAGTTCATATACCTCTTATATATGGGATGCTCTTTTATTTCAATCAATCAATTTTTGTACACTTTCTCAATTGCCAAAGCTAACTCTAGCATCTAGTGCTGTTGGCGAATGCACATGGTAATGCTGCACACATAGATTTGGTATTACTGAATTATAGGCTTCCACAGTATTGCTGAATGTTGCTTCAGTCAGACATCATATTCTTTCCTTCAAGCATTTCTCCTAGTGGAGAATAGCTCCATAGTAGGGAATACATTTATTATGATTAAAAATAACATCCATGTGCCTAAGTGCAAAATAAGAGACATGCGGTAAAATGTGGTACAGAGTGTAAGGCTGGATTTCCATTTGGCAGTTTTTGATCCAAAGCCAGAAGTGTACTGAAAATTTATGGAAAATATAAAGAAAGGGCTTCTCCTTCCTCATCAAAATCTCAGCTTAACAGTGTAAGAAAATATATCATGGTCAGTAAGGATCAGCTATGTCATTACAGGGTCAAATGCAGTCTATTCCTACTGGTTGGCATAGTACACAAAATTGACTTATGCAACCAATAGCATGCTGGATAAAAATGGTTGCCACTGTCTGGCTTCCAAGAATGACTTTTTATGTATATTTTAAATATTAAAAATGTGACTAAAACTACTTAGTTAGTGGAATATTCTAATTGGGTGTTCTCTGCTTAAAGTGCCCATATGCTGTAGTCTTAAAGAGCCCATATGCTGAACCTGCCAACTTTGTCAGGATTGCCCAACAATCTAAAGTGT
Source organism: Hyla sarda (assembly GCF_029499605.1). NCBI lineage: Eukaryota > Metazoa > Chordata > Amphibia > Anura > Hylidae > Hyla > Hyla sarda. The sequence goes on from NC_079191.1 coordinate 119,924,256, forward strand.
ATTGTGGTGGATAATGTTCATGAGAGCTGTCTGGCAGGAGCTTTCTCATTCGATTGTGTAGAATTTTCATGTGTATGGGGAGATTGGAAAAGATAGCTGTTGGATGAATGAACATTAAGCAAACAGCTATTGAAATTGTATGGCCCCCTTTAGTCTCTAGCATTTCATCCAATTAAATTCCATATAATTATATTTCATTTCTACACTTAAGTGTAGGGTCACGTTATGGTTTGTTGGATTAGACAATTTTCACTGCATATAGAGATAGATAGACAGGTAGATAGATGTAGATAGCAGAGTGCATGCTATCGTCAGGCTCAAGTCCTTAAAGGGGTACCCTGCCCCTAGATACCTTATCCCCTATACTTATAGACATGAATGGAGGGGGCGTGGTGTGACATAACAAGGAGGTGCGGCCTGAGGTCACAACCACGGCCCCAAACCCAGCGCTCAAAAAGTTCAGAATGCCAGGGTGGCATACAGGAGATCGCGAGGGTTCCCAGCAGCGGAACCCCCGCCATCAGACATCTTGTCCCCTTTCCTTTGGAAAGGGAATAAGATGTCTAGGGGCGGCGTAGTGTATTCAATAACAAATGGTAGGCTACCATTTGGAGTTAAATAAAGCCACAGATTTCACTTCAACCTTGGAGTGCTGCCTCTCCACAACACCCAATGTAGCAAAAAAAACATGACATTTATTCCAGAAAAAGTGTCTTTACAACAAGCAGCAATGCTTTGACCAGCTCAGCCTGGTCTTTCTCAAGCAGTGTGCTTGAGAAAGATCTAGCTGACTGTCACGATGCCGGCTGGCAGGAGGTGGATCCTCTGTGCCAGAGAGGGATTGGCGTGGACCGTGCTAGTGGATCGGTTCTAAGTCACTACTGGTTTTCACCAGAGCCCGCCGCAAAGCGGGATGGTCTTGCTGCGGCGGTAGTGACCAGGTCGTATCCACTAGCAACGGCTCAACCTCTCTGACTGCTGAAGATAGGCGCGGTACAAGGGAGTAGACAGAAGCAAGGTCGGACGTAGCAGAAGGTCGGGGCAGGCAGCAAGGATCGTAGTCAGGGGCAACGGCAGGAGGTCTGGAACACAGGCTAGGAACACACAAGGAAACGCTTTCACTGGCACAATGGCAACAAGATCCGGCGAGGGAGTGCAGGGGAAGTGAGGATAAATAGGGAGTGCACAGGTGAACACACTGATTAGAACCACTGCGCCAATCAGCGGCGCAGTGGCCCTTTAAATCGCAGAGACCCGGCGCGCGCGCGCCCTAGGGAGCGGGGCCGCGCGCGCCGGGACAGGACCGACAGAGAGAGAGTCAGGTACGGGAGCCGGGGTACGCATCGCGAGCGGGCGCCACCCGCATCGCGAATCGCATCCCGGCTGGAGGTGGTATCGCAGCGCCCCGGGTCAGTGGATCTGACCGGAGCGCTGCAGTAGCGAGAGTGTAGCGAGCGCTCCGGGGAGGAGCGGGGACCTGGAGCGCTCGGCGTAACAGTACCCCCCCCCTTGGGTCTCCCCCTCTTCTTAGAGCCTGAGAACCTGAGGAGCAGACTTTTGTCTAGGATATTGTCCTCAGGTTCCCAGGATCTCTCTTCTGGACCACAACCCTCCCAATCAACTAAAAAAAAAGTTTTCCCTCTGACCTTCTTGGATGCCAGTATCTCTTTAACGGAGAAGATGTCCGAGGAGCCGGAAACAGGAGTGGGGGAAACAAGTTTGGGAGAGAAACGGTTGATGATGAGTGGTTTAAGAAGAGAAACGTGAAAGGCATTAGGAATACGAAGAGAAGGAGGAAGAAGAAGTTTGTAAGAGACAGGATTAATCTGGCACAAAATTTTGAAAGGACCAAGATAGCGTGGTCCCAACTTGTAGCTAGGGACACGGAAGCGGACATATTTAGCGGAGAGCCATACCTTGTCTCCAGGAGAAAAAATGGGGGGAGCTCTTCTTTTCTTATCAGCAAACTTCTTCATGCGTGATGAAGCCTGTAAGAGAGAATTTTGGGTCTCTTTCCATATGGTGGAAAGATCACGAGATATTTCATCCACAGCGGGCAAACCAGAGGGCAAGGGGGTAGGGAGGGGGGGAAGAGGGTGACGGCCGTACACCACGAAAAATGGGGATTTGGAGGAAGATTCAGAGACTCTGAAGTTATACGAGAATTCGGCCCATGGTAGAAGATCTGCCCAGTCATCCTGGCGGGAGGAAACAAAATGTCGTAAATAATCACCCAAGACCTGGTTAATTCTTTCTACTTGCCCATTGGATTGAGGATGATATGCAGAAGAAAAGTTTAATTTAATCTTGAGTTGTTTACAGAGAGCCCTCCAGAATTTTGACACAAATTGGACGCCTCTATCCGAGACGATCTGCGTGGGCAACCCGTGAAGACGAAAAATGTGTACAAAAAATTGTTTTGCCAACTGAGGCGCTGAAGGAAGACCAGGAAGAGGGATGAAATGTGCCATTTTGGAGAATCGATCAACGACCACCCAAACAACAGTGTTGCCCCGCGATGGGGGTAAGTCTGTAATAAAGTCCATACCAATCATAGACCAAGGCTGTTCGGGGACAGGCAGAGGATGAAGAAGACCAGCGGGCTTCTGGCGAGGAGTCTTATCCCGGGCACAGACAGTGCAGGCCCGCACAAAATCCACAACATCCGTCTCCAGAGTCGGCCACCAATAGAAGCGAGAGATGAGTTGCACGGATTTCTTGATGCCCGCATGACCTGCGAGATGGGAGGAGTGACCCCATTTAAGGATTCCGAGGCGTTGGCGTGGAGAGACGAAGGTCTTCCCTGGAGGAGTTTGCCTGATGGAGGCTGGAGAAGTGGAGATCAGGCAGTCAGGAGGAATGATGTGTTGCGGAGAGAGTTCTACTTCCGAGGCATCCGAGGAACGAGAGAGAGCATCGGCCCTAATGTTCTTATCGGCAGGCCGAAAGTGAATTTCAAAATAAATCGGGCAAAGAACAGAGACCACCTGGCCTGGCGAGGATTCAGCCGTTGGGCAGACTGGAGATAGGAGAGGTTCTTGTGATCGGTGTAAATAATAACTGGAAATCTTGATCCCTCCAGCAGATGCCTCCATTCCTCAAGTGCTAATTTAATGGCTAGAAGCTCTCGATCCCCGATGGAGTAGTTCCTCTCCGCCGGAGAGAAGGTCCTAGAAAAAAAACCACAAGTAACAGCATGCCCAGAAGAATTTTTTTGTAGAAGGACCGCTCCAGCTCCTACTGAGGAGGCATCAACCTCCAATAGGAAGGGTTTAGATGGGTCAGGTCTGGAGAGCACGGGAGCCGAAGAAAAGGCAGACTTGAGCCGTTTAAAGGCGTCTTCCGCTTGAGGAGGCCATGACTTAGGATTGGCATTTTTTTTGGTTAAAGCCACGATAGGAGCCACAATGGTAGAAAAATGTGGAATAAATTGTCTGTAATAATTGGCGAACCCCAAAAAACGTTGGATAGCACGGAGTCCGGAGGGGCATGGCCAATCTAAGACGGCAGAGAGTTTGTCTGGATCCATTTGTAGTCCCTGGCCAGAGACCAAGTATCCTAGGAAAGGAAGAGATTGGCATTCAAACAGACATTTCTCCATCTTGGCATAAAGTTGATTGTCACGAAGTCTCTGAAGAACCATACGGACATGCTGGCGGTGTTCTTCTAGATTGGCAGAAAAAATCAGGATATCGTCCAGATATACAACAACACAGGAGTATAAGAGATCACGAAAAATTTCATTAACAAAGTCTTGGAAGACGGCAGGGGCGTTGCACAGGCCAAAGGGCATGACCAGATACTCAAAGTGTCCATCTCTAGTGTTAAATGCCGTTTTCCATTCATCCCCCTCTCTGATGCGGATGAGATTATAAGCACCTCTTAAGTCCAGTTTGGTAAAGATGTGGGCACCTTGGAGGCGATCAAAGAGTTCAGAGATGAGAGGTAGGGGGTAGCGGTTCTTTACCGTGATTTTATTAAGACCGCGGTAGTCAATGCAAGGACGTAGGGAGCCATCTTTTTTGGACACAAAGAAAAATCCGGCTCCGGCAGGAGAGGAGGATTTGCGGATAAAGCCCTTTTTTAAATTTTCCTGGATGTACTCAGACATAGCAAGAGTCTCTGGGGCAGAGAGAGGATAAATTCTGCCCCGGGGTGGAGTAGTGCCCGGGAGGAGGTCAATAGGACAATCATAAGGCCTGTGAGGAGGTAGAGTCTCAGCTTGTTTTTTGCAAAAAACATCCGCAAAGTCCATATAGGCCTTAGGAAGACCGGTTACAGGGGGAACCACAGAGTCACGGCAAGGGGTACTGGGAACCGGTTTAAGGCAGTCCTTGAAACAAGAGGGGCCCCAACTCTTGATCTCCCCAGTGGACCAATCCAGGGTTGGGGAATGATGTTGAAGCCAGGGTAGTCCAAGGAGAATTTCGGAAGTGCAATTGGGGAGGACCAAAAATTCAATTTTCTCGTGATGAGGTCCGATGCACATTAGAAGGGGCTCCGTGCGGAAACGTATGGTACAGTCCAATCTTTCATTGTTAACACAATTGATGTAGAGGGGTCTGGCGAGACTGGTCACCGGGATGTTGAACCTGTTGACGAGAGAGGCCAAAATAAAATTTCCTGCAGATCCGGAATCCAAGAAGGCCATAGTAGAGAAGGAGAAGGTAGAGGCAGATATCCGCACAGGCACAGTAAGACGTGGAGAAGCAGAGTTGACATCAAGGACTGTCTCACCTTTGTGCGGAGTCAGCGTACGTCTTTCCAGGCGGGGAGGACGGATAGGACAATCCTTCAGGAAGTGTTCGGTACCGGCACAGTACAGGCAGAGATTCTCCATGCGGCGTCTTGTCCTCTCTTGAGGTGTCAGGCGAGACCGGTCGACCTGCATAGCCTCCACGGCGGGAGGCACAGGAACGGATTGCAGGGGACCAGAGGAGAGAGGAGCCGGGGAGAAAAAACGCCTCGTGCGAACAAAGTCCATATCCTGGCGGAGCTCCTGACGCCTTTCGGAAAAACGCATGTCAATGCGAGTGGCTAGATGAATGAGTTCATGTAGGTTAGCAGGGATTTCTCGTGCGGCCAGAACATCTTTAATGTTGCTGGATAGGCCTTTTTTAAAGGTCGCGCAGAGGGCCTCATTATTCCAGGATAGTTCTGAAGCAAGAGTACGGAATTGTACGGCGTACTCGCCAACGGAAGAATTACCCTGGACCAGGTTCAACAGGGCAGTCTCAGCAGAAGAGGCTCGGGCAGGTTCCTCAAAGACACTTCGAATTTCCGAGAAGAAGGAGTGTATAGAGGCAGTGACGGGGTCATTGCGATCCCAGAGCGGTGTGGCCCATGACAGAGCTTTTCCAGACAGAAGGCTGACTACGAAAGCCACCTTAGACCTTTCAGTAGGAAACTGGTCCGACATCATCTCCAAGTGCAGGGAACATTGGGAAAGAAAGCCACGGCAAAATTTAGAGTCCCCATCAAATTTATCCGGCAAGGATAGTCGTAGGCCAAAAGCGGCCACTCGCTGCGGAGGAGGTGCAGGAGCTGGCGGAGGAGATGATTGCTGAAGCTGTGGTAGTAGCTGCTGTAGCATCACGGTCAGTTGAGACAGCTGTTGGCCTTGTTGCGTTATCTGTTGTGACTGCTGGGCGACCACCGTGGTGAGGTCGGCGACAACTGGCAGAGGAACTTCAGCGGGATCCATGGCCGGATCTACTGTCACGATGCCGGCTGGCAGGAGGTGGATCCTCTGTGCCAGAGAGGGATTGGCGTGGACCGTACTAGTGGATCGGTTCTAAGTCACTACTGGTTTTCACCAGAGCCCGCCGCAAAGCGGGATGGTCTTGCTGCGGCGGTAGTGACCAGGTCGTATCCACTAGCAACGGCTCAACCTCTCTGACTGCTGAAGATAGGCGCGGTACAAGGGAGTAGACAGAAGCAAGGTCGGACGTAGCAGAAGGTCGGGGCAGGCAGCAAGGATCGTAGTCAGGGGCAACGGCAGGAGGTCTGGAACACAGGCTAGGAACACACAAGGAAACGCTTTCACTGGCACAATGGCAACAAGATCCGGCGAGGGAGTGCAGGGGAAGTGAGGATAAATAGGGAGTGCACAGGTGAACACACTAATTAGAACCACTGCGCCAATCAGCGGCGCAGTGGCCCTTTAAATCGCAGAGACCCGGCGCGCGCGCGCCCTAGGGAGCGGGGCCGCGCGCGCCGGGACAGGACCGACGGAGAGAAAGTCAGGTACGGGAGCCGGGGTGCGCATCGCGAGCGGGCGCCACCCGCATCGCGAATCGCATCCCGGCTGGAGGTGGTATCGCAGCGCCCCGGGTCAGTGGATCTGACCGGAGCGCTGCAGTAGCGAGAGTGTAGCGAGCGCTCCGGGGAGGAGCGGGGACCCGGAGCGCTCGGCGTAACACTGACCTTGTAGAAAAATCGCTGCTTGTTGTAAAGACACTTTTTAATGGAATAAATTTCCCATTTTTTGCTACATTGGGTGTTGTGGAGAAATCCTTTTTCCTGTCTGAAGCAAGTATGCCTCTGACCCAGGCTCCAGATTCTGCATGCACCAACCTATGGATTTTACTAACTATTGTGCTGTTTTTCTCTCTTGTCTGTAGATAGATAGACAGACAGACAGATATTACATAGTATAAGCCCATGATAATGAGTTCTTGCAGTGTGCATGTCATTGCATAGATGGTCAGGTCCTGCAGGTTATTAATAGCATTATAATGTGATAAGTGAGTACAGCTAAGGAATTTTCTGCAAGATAAGCTGTCCCTACAGTTACTATCTGTGACTGACATGCAACTAAATGTTCCGTGCACAGACACTGTGTCACACAGGGTTGACTGTAAAAGCCTTTGTTTACACTGTCATATTTTTCTTCTTCATGTGGCTCAGTCCCCCCCAAAAATGTAGTTATACAGCATAGTTTTACACGTCCCATGTGTGGACATGGATATAAGATAGAAGTTGATCAAATGGTTGTGTTCCCTGCCTTACCCATGAAACTGTACATGCACTGTACTGATATTGTTGATATTGGTAAAAGCAGGAGAAGGTTTTTGTAGCTTGCTTCTGAGGTTCCTGCTTTCGGGCAACCCTAAATAAAGGGGGGCCTTGAAAATTGTCCAGTTTGTCACCCACCAAAACCAGCTCTGTGTATACTTTCAATAAGCAGCTCCTCCCATAGACTTGCATTGAGGGGACGGGCGTGACGTCACACGGGGGCGGATGCGTAAAGGTCCGAACTATAAAAATATATTATTAATTAAACCGCACGGTCAATGGTGTACGCGCAAAAAAATTCCAAAGTCCAAAAAAGCGTATTTTTGGTCACTTTTTATACCATTAATAAATTAATAAAAAGTGATCAAAAAGTCTGATCAAAACAAAAATCAAACCAATAAAAACTTCAGATCACGGCGCCAAAAATTAGTCCTCATACCACCCAGTACGTGGAAAAATAAAAATGTTATAGGGGTCAGAAAATTACATTTTTAAACGTATAAATTTTCCTGCATGTAGTTATGATTTTTTCCAGAAGTACCACAAAATGAAACCTATATAAGTAGGGTATAATTTTAACCGTATGGACCTACAGAATAAAGATAAGGTGTCATTTTTACCAAAATATGCACTGCGTAGAAACGTAAGACCCCAAAAGTTACAAAATGGCGTTTTTTCTCCGATTTTGTCACACAATTATTTTTTTTCAGTTTTGCCGTGAATTTTTGGGTAAAATGACTAATGTCACTGCAAAGTAGAATTGGTGATGCAAAAAATAAGCCATAATATGGATTTTTATGTGGAAAATTGAAAGGGTTATGATTTTTAAAAGGTAAGGAGGAAAAAACGAAAGTGCAAAAACTGAAAAACCCTGAGTCCTTAAGGGGTTAAGGTCCTGGAGTAGCCTAGCCAGTCTCCAGATCTCAACCCCATAGAAAACCTTTGGAGGGGGTTGAAAGTCCGTGTTGCCCAGCGACAGCCTTAAAACATCACTGCTCTAGAGGAGATCTGCATGGAGGAATTAGTCAAAATATCAGCAACAGTTTGTGAAAACTTTGTGAAGACTTACAGAAATTGTTTGACCTCTGGCATTGCCAACAAAGGGTATAGAACAAAGTATTGAGATGAACTTTTGTTATTGACCAAATACGTATTTTCCACCATAAGTTGCAAATAAATTCTTTAAAAATCTGAGAATGTGATTTTATGGATTTTTTTTTCTCATTATGTCTCTCATAGTTGAGGTATACCTAAGATGAAAATTACAGGCCTCTCTCATCTTTTTAAGTGGGACAACTTGCACAATTGGTGGCTGACTAAATACTTTTTTGCCCCACTGAATAATGCTAATCTAAAATGACATTCAACGTTATGTGGTGAGAACACAGACCAAAACCTACTACCACTGTTTTCAAGTCTACTGTTGTAACTCAGTTTAATTCACTTGATAGAGGTGACATTGTTCCAGGTAAAAGATGACCAAGACGTGATAAGGTTAGAACTACAGAGCACCTTAAAGTCACATGCACCTCTTTATAGCGAACAATAAAATCATAAGCATAGAAATCACATGCCAATTATTTTTGCACCCTAAATTTCCTACGAGGTGAGACTTTCGGTAATATTACATCCACACGTAATAAAATAACGTGATTTCATCCTATCCTCCAATGATAAAACAAGACATTTAATGGTTGACTATATTATTTGTTTATTTATTCATTCATTCATCTATTTGTTTTTGTAGTTTCCCAGTTTATTTCAAAACAATAAAGTCTAATGTATTTTTATAGGCACAGTTAGGGAACGCACACACGTACAATATCGGCTGCATGATTTTGCTGCATATTTTGTGCAGCTGATTTTGCTACCCATTAACTTCAATGGGTAGCAATATCAGATGCAGAAAATATAAAGCAGATCCTGTACATGTGAACGTACCCTTAGCATATTGCACACGTGCGAATTATTGCTGTAGATCTGCTGCAGATTTGCTTTTGCAGATTTTGCTGCCCATTGACTTTCATGGGTAGCAAAATCTGATACAGCAGATCTTCAGCAGAAATTACACACGTATCAACGGCCCATTGGGGTGTGTTCACACATGCATATTTTTGCCGCAAATCTGAAGCAGATTTGCTGCTGCAGATTTTGCTTCCCAATGAAGTCAATCGGCAGCAAAATCTGCAGCAGCAAATCTACAGCAGATCTGCAGCAAAAATATGCATATGTGAACATACCCTTTAAGTGAGTTTATACTTTTATTTTTGCATAAATGAATAACAGAGCATTCCAAATTCCTTCTCTACATTGGCCACTGATCTTGGTGACATTAGCAATGGGGGGGGGGGGGGGAGGGAGGGCTATAGCTGACAGTAAGACAATATTTAACTATCATCTGTTTTGCCCAACTCCCTAATTATTATGGACATTTGGCTTGCTTCAGCCTGCCTGTTATTTCCATAGCGGGGATGATAATTGGTTGGCATGAACCTCTAGTATCAACATGTCAGATCCTTGTTTCCCCCAATGACCTACTTCAAATAAGTGTCCCTGATAATAGACCTTGAGGTACCTATTCCCTGAAGCTTGAATAAAATTGTGGATTCCCTCTCCTGTTTCGGAGAATTAATATTATATTTTTTCTATTGCATGATAAATTGTTCCTTATAACAGAATCCATCTGCCAAGTCCAAGGCTGCCATCATAAATTTTGGGGCCCCTTACACAAGCACCCTAAGTGGTGTACTATTTTGTTCCTGTTAAAGTCTCAAAGGCCTAGATACTGTGAAAGGCCAGGCAAAAGTACTCACTGGCTAGTGTTGTACACAAATACTTTTCTAAGCGTACTGTAGCGCATTTTTCTGCCCTCATAAGTACATACCACATACGTACATCTAAGTGGTGTACTATTTTGTTCCTGTTAAAGTCTCAAGGGCCTAGCTACTGTGAAAGGAAAGCCAAAAGTACACACCTGCTGATGTTCTAGACAAATACTGTTAAGCATAGTGGAGCGCATTCTTCTGCCCTCCTTAGTGCATATCACATACGTATGTCTAAGTGTTGTAAAATTTTGTTCCTGTTAAAGTCTTAAAGGCCTAGTTACTATAAAAGGCCTGCCAAAAGTACACACCTGCTGCTGTTCTAGACAAATACTGTTTTAAGCATCGTGAAGTGTATTGTACCCCCCTCATATACGCACTAAGTATATCAGGCAGAGAAGTGCTAGGACGTGCACAGAGGAGTGGCAGAGGCCTAAATTCATCAGGCGCAGGCAGAGTTTACAGCAGACTAGGGGCGAGTGGCAGCAAGAGTCGCAGCGAGAGGCCTGATCTCCCGGTATGAGCTAGCGGTCGTCTCTCATTTAGCAACCCATCTGCCGTCATCGATTGGTTAACACGGTCATCCACTTCATCACAAGTGATATCTGATACCCCCAGACAACAGTCGGTTGGTTCCTCAGACATATCCCTCAGTTGGCATGGCCTGGGAGCAGTCCCTGTCCTCCCATTGCCTCTGTCCTATGCTGTTCCCTCCCCTACACAAGTGTCTTATGCTGTGGGTTCAGCTCAACTATTCGGTGAGGACGATCTAATAGAGGACAGTCAGCAGCTACTGCCCAGCCAAGAAGTGGAGAAGACATCTGCCGCTTCCTCCGCTAGGTGGGCAAGTAGTGATGAGGAGGTGGTGTTGCCAGCGTTCAGGGTCCTAAAGCAGACACTGTTGAGGAACCTGAGGAGGACATCAGTGACGTGCAGACACTTGTTGATGATGATGATTAAGCCGATCGCAATTAGGGGCCAGGTGCAGAAGGGGCTTCATCATCATCAGGAGAAGAGAGTTGCAGGTTGCCCTTGAGGCAGCAAGGCGGTAGCATGGTTGGCAGTCAGCATGGTTGCAGAAGTTGAAATTCTGGAGCCAAACGTGCCCAGGGGAGACCACCTGCTTCACGGCAGCCTATCTTCCCGGGAGCAAGTGGAACAGGGGTTCATGGAGACGGCAGCAGTAGCAGTCAATAAGGGCGGACTGTTGGTGGGAAAATCAGCTACTCGGCGGGGTGGCAGTTTTTCAGCAAGCATCCGGAGAAGGTTAACCTGGCCACATACAAGATGTGTCGGCAGAAGGTTAAGCGTGGCCAGGGTCCCAATGTCGGCACCACGGCCCTACGTCAACATATCCTGCGCCACCATAAAGCAGCCTAGAAGAACCGTGGCTCCGATGTTTATAGAGCCCACAGGCAGTCCCGTCATCTAAATGAATAGGGGCACCAGGGGAAGGGGGAGGGGTAAACTTAGAGTTAGGGGCTGGCGGCAGGTCCTCTTTCTGTCACGGCTCAACGTCTTAACCCCTTAAGGACGCAGGACGTAAATGTACGTCCTGGTGCGGTGGTACTTAACGCACCAGGACGCACATTTACGTCCTGTGCATAACCGCGGGCATCGGAGCGATGCCCGTGTCATGCGCGGCTGATCCCGGCTGCTGATCACAGCCAGGGGCCCGCCGGCAATGGCCGACGCCCGCAATCTGGCGGGCGTCCGCCATTAACCCCTCAGGTGCAGGGATCAATACAGATCCCGGCATCTGCGGCAGTGCGCGATTTGAATGAATGATCGGATCGCCCGCAGCGCTGCTGCGGGGATCCGATCATTCAGAACGCCGCACGGAGGTCCCCTCTCCTTCCGCCGTCCGGCTCCCGGCGTCTCCTGCTCTGGTCTGTGATCGAGCAGACCAGAGCAGAAGATAGCCGATAACACTGATCTGTTCTATGTCCTATACATAGAACAGATCAGTATTAGCAATCATGGTATTGCTATGAATAGTCCCCTATGGGGACTATTCAAGTGTAAAAAAAAATGTAAAAAAATGTAAAAGTAAAAGTAAAAGAAAAGTGAAAAATCCCCTCCCCCAATAAAAAAGTAAAACGTCCGTTTTTTCCTATTTTACCCCCAAAAAGCTTAAATTTTTTTTTATAGACATATTTGGTATCGCCGCGTGCGTAAATGTCCGAACTATTAAAATAAAATGTTAATGATCCCGTACGGTGAACGGCATGAACGAAAAAAAAAAGTCCAAAATTCCTACTTTTTTAATACATTTTATTTTAAAAAAATTTATTAAAAGTTTTTTATATGCAAATGTAGTATCAAAAAAAAGTACAGATCATGGCGCAAAAAATGAGCCCCCATACCGCCGCTTATACGGAAAAATAAAAAAGTTAGAGGTCTTCAAAATAAAGGGATTATAAACGTACTAATTTGGTTAAAAAGTTTGTGATTTTTTTTAAGCACAACAATAATAGAAAAGTATGTAATAATGGGTATCATTTTAATCGTATTGACCCTCAGAATAAAGAACACATGTCATTTTTACCATAAATTGTACAGCGTGAAACGAAACCTTCCAAAATTAGCAAAATTGCGTTTTTCGTTTTAATTTCCCCACAAAAATAGTGTTTTTTGGTTGCGCCATACATTTTATGATATAATGAGTTATGTCATTACAAAGGACAACTGGTCGCGCAAAAAACAAGCCCTCATACTAGTCTGTGGATGAAAATATAAAAGAGTTATGATTTTTAGAAGGCGAGGAGGAAAAAATGAAAACGTAAAAATTTAATTGTCTGAGTCCTTAAGGCCAAAATGGGCTGAGTCCTTAAGGGGTTAATAGGCTGGCAGCGGCGGGCCCACCCTCAGGCCTGGGTCCTCGGGCAGTGCACAGGTGCCTGACCTGTCAGTCTGCCCCTGGATGTAACATAGATATCCAGTATATGCGATAGATAGATAGATAGATAGATAGATAGATAGATAGTAGCTAGATAGATATGAGATGATAGATAGATAGATAGATATGAGATGATAGATAGATAGATATGAGATGATAGATAGATAGATATGAGATGATAGATAGATAGATATGAGAGAGATAGACAGATAGATAGATAGATAGATAGATAGATAGTCCAACCCATTGGCTGCACTCCTTTAAAAATTGTGTCCAGGTGCCTGCTGTGTCCGGTCTGGGTCCAATAGTAGCAAATCCAAAAGACAGCGGCACTCCAGTAAGGTGAAGAAGGTGAAGTTTATTGCATAGAAACATGAGGCAACATTTCGGCTAGCTCACCCAGCCATTCTCAAGCCTTGAGCGGCATAGAGACAGAAAGACTCATTGCAAAAGAGAGTAAAACTAACCCCAAAATTTTCTTTTACCTATATAAATAGCAAAAAGATCAAAAATGAAAGTGTGTGCCCATTAAAAAATGATGAGGAAGAAATTATAAATGGAGATCAGGAAAAGGCAAATATATTAAACAAATTCTTCTCCATTGTGTTCACCGAGGAAAATGAAATGTCAGGTGAAATACAGTGAGATAAGGTAAACTCCCCAGTACTGGTGACCTGTCTAACCCAGGAAGAAGTACAGTGCCGCCTACAACAAATCAAAATAGACAAATCACCAGGTCCAGATGGCATTCACCCCCATGTTCTAAAGGAATTAAGTAATGTAATAGACAGACCCCTATTTTTAATATTCAGGGACTCTATAGTAACAGAGCAATAATTGGCGCATGGCAAATGTGGTATCAATATTTAAAAAGGGAGCAAAAGGTGACCCCGGGAATTATAGACCTGTTAGTTCAACCTCCATTATATGTAAATTGTTTGAGGGATGAAATTCTGGAGTAGTTTGATAAAAATAAATGTATGACTCCATATCAGCATGGCTTTATGAGGGATCGGTCCTGTCAAACTAACCTGATCAGCATTTATGAGGAGGTGAGCTCCAGACTGGACCAGGGGCAATCACTGGATGTCGTATATCTGGATTTTTCCAAAGCATTTGATACAGTCCCATATAAAAGATTGGTGCATAATATGAGAAGGATTGGACTGGGGGAGAATGTGTGTAAGTGGGTAAGTAACTGGCTCAGTGATAGGAAACAGAGGGTGGTTATTAATGGTACTTATTCTGATTGGGTGACTGTTACTAGTGGGGTACCACAGGCAGGGCCGGACTGGCTTAGCAGGATACCGGGAAAATTTCCGGTGGGCCGCTCACCCTGGGGCCGGCAATATATAAAAACGGGTCAGTCTGATGGTGCCTGAGCAATTCGGGCACCATCAGACTGACCCGTTTTTATATATTCAGTGAGGCTGCGGCGCAGTGCGGTCGGGCCGTGGCGGCCGCCCATGCACACTACACTACACTAGCATACAAGGGCCTGATACTAGTATCACGCCCTTGTATGCAGAGCAGCAGTGGCCGCATAATGAAGGAGCTATAAGCTCCGGCTAGCATGGTGGAGCGGGAGCTGTCAGCTGTCCCGCTCCACCACTCCGTCACCTTTCTCACACGCTGCGGGCTGCGGCTGCTCCGTTCTTGAAGTGTCAGTAACAGCCGCAGTGACGCCATCCACTCCGTCACCTTTCTCACACGCTGCGGGCTGCGGCTGCTCCGTTCTTGAAGTGTCAGTAACAGCCGCAGTGACGCCATCCACGGCAGGCCGGCACAATGACATCACACCATCGCACCGGCGCCCTGAAATCACGTCCCCGCGGCTGTTACTGACACTTCAAGAACGAAGCAGCCGCATCCCGCAGCGTGTGAGAAAGGTGACGGGTGTGAGAAGGGGGAAGCAAATGATAAGTGAGGGGCACATGTCAGGGGGGGCATTATATATGAGGGGCACATGGCAGAGGGGCATTATATGTGGGGGCAAATGACAGGACCCCCCCCTGTCATGTGCTCATATAATGCCCCCCTGTCATGTGCCCCTTATATATAATGCCCTCTGTCCTGTGCCCGCCCCGTGTCCTGTGCCCCTCGCATATAATGCACCCTGAGGGGCACATGATAGGGGGGCATTATATGTGAGGGGCACATGTCAGGGGGCATTATATGTGGGGGCACATGACAGGGGGCATTATAAGTGAGGGGCACATGTCAGGGGGGCATTATATTGTGAGGGGCACAGGACATGGGGTATTATATATAAGGGGCACATGTCAGGGGGGCATTATATATGAAGGGCACATGGCAGGGGGGCATTATATGTGGGGGCAAATGACAGGACCCCCCCTTTCATGTGCCCATATAATGCCCCCCTGTCATGTGACCCTTATATATAATGCCCCCCTGACATGTGACCCTTATATATAATACCCCATGTCCTGTGCCCCTCACAATATAATGCCCCCCTGATATGTGCCCCTCACTTATAATGCCCCCTGTCATGTGCCCCCACATATAATGCTCCCTGACATGTGCCCCTCACATATAATGCCCCCCTGTCATGTGCCACTCAGGGTGCATTATATGCGAGGGGCACAGGACATGGGGCATTATATGTGAGGGGCACAGGACAGAGGACATTATATGTGAGGGGCACAGGACAGAGGGCATTATATCTGAGGGGCACAGGACAGGGTGCATTATATGTGAGGGGCACAGGACAGAGGGCATTATATGTGAGGGGCACAGATGTTTTGCATTTCAGAGGTATAGGCCGGCATTTATTATTGTAGGTGTAAGTGAAGTATTTTTCTGTGTAGGATCACCAAATTTATTAAAAGTTAGCAGACCATTTGATAAATTTTGTTCAGGTCACATTTTCTAAAATTTCACTCTTCACATACACTAAAAAGCTAAGTTTGGGCTGGTGCAGTTTTAGAGACTTTTCAGTGGCTTTGCGCCTTTTTTGCGCCTTTTTCACAAAAAGACGCAGTTCATAAAACCCGTCCATATCATGTGTATTGCCAAAATCAGTGGATTGCAACTGAAGCAGAAAAAAGGCGCAAATAAACCCTGCTTGCGCCTTTTTTGCACCATTTTTAGACACAAAAAACAGTCTAAAGACAATTATACATGTCGGCCATAGTGTATATTATAAAGGAATTTTTGGGGTGGTATGGTTTTTATGGGCCACAATTAGAGATGAGCGAACTTACAGTAAATTTGATTCGTCACGAACTTCTCGGCTCGGCAGTTGATGACTTTCCTGCATAATTTAGTTCAGCTTTCAGGTGCTCCCGAGGGCTGGAAAAGGTGGATACAGTCCTAGGAGACTCTTTCCTAGGACTGTATCCACCTTTTCCAGCCCACCGGAGCACCTGAAAGCTGAACACATTTATGCAGGAAAGGCATCAACTGCCGAGCCGAGAAGTTCGCAACGAATCGAATTTACTGTAAGTTCGCTCATCTCTAGCCACAATACATCACGGTATTGTATTCAGAGGGTGCATGACAAGGTTATATTCAGAGAGTACAGTATGTGGTAGTACTATATTCGGAGGGTACAGTGTGTTGTAGTAATATATTCAGAGGTTACGGTGTGTGGCGGTTTTATATACAGAGGGTACTGTGTGTGGCGGTTTTTAGAGATGAGCGAACTTACAGTAAATTCGATTCGTCATGAACTTCTCGGCTCAGCAGTTGATGACTTTTCCTGCATAAATTAGTTCAGCTTTCAGGTGCTTCGGTGGGCTGGAAAAGGTGGATACAGTCCTAGGAAAGAGTCTCCTAGGACTGTATCCACCTTTTCCAGCCCACCGGAGAACCTGAAAGCTGAACTGATTTACGCAGGATAAGTCATCAACTGCCGAGCCGATAAGTTTGTGACTAATCGAATTTACTGTAAGTTCGCTCATCTCTAGTGGTTTTATATACAGAGGGTACGGTGTGTGGAGGTTTTATATACAGAGGGTACAGTGTGTGGCGGTATTATACTCAGAGGGTACAGTGTGTAGTAGTATCATATTCAGAGGGTACGGTGTGTGCCAGTATTATATTCAAAGGATACAGTGTTTGGCAGTATTATAATGATTATTGTTTTCATATAGAGGATCAGAATCCGCTGACATAGTGAGGAGCCATCTGGGCGTCAAGTTCTGCTGAGTGAACATTTAGCTGAAACAAGTCCTGGCGGTATGTACCATCTGAATTAGATAAGGGAAGACTATAGAGAAGACGTCACCTGTAGTCACTGATATCACTGTGTATTCTCCTCACTATAGAGAAGACGTCACCTGTAGTCACTGATATCATTGTGTATTCTCCTCACCATGTCCTATCAGAGCTGTAGTCACTTGTAAGTTCTACAGTTATGATGAGTGAAACTACAACTCCAATCATAACCTTACCACTGCTTAAAGGGGTACTTTGCTGGAAAAAAAATTTGTTTTAACTGGTGCCAGAAAGTTAAACAGATTTGTAAATTAGTAGAAAAAAAGTAGAAAAAAGCCAGCACGGCTGAATGAAATCTTCAAAACTTTATTCACGAATCCTCGTTAAAAACCTTCACGGTGGCAGAAAGACATGGACATATGCAAAAATAGAAAAAATTGCACATGGAAAAACAGTCCCAAACAAGGCTGACGCGTTTCAGGGTATGGCAACCTGAAACGCGTCAGCCTTGTTTGGGACTGTTTTTCCATGTGCAATTTTTTCTATTTTTGTATATGTCCATGTCTTTCTGCCACCGTGAAGGTTTTTAACGAGGATTCGTGAATAAAGTTTTGAAGATTTCATTCAGCCGTGCTGGCTTTTTTCTACTTTTTTTCTACTATGTCTGGAGGTAGCCGTGCACGCCCCAGGTGAGCTGAGACCTTTTCCTCTTTTTTGTTAGATTTGTAAATTACTTCTATTTGAAAATCCTTTCAGTACTTATCAGCTGCTGTATGTTCCACAGGAAGTTCTTTTCTTTTTGAATTTCCTTTCTGTCTGACCGCAGTTCTCTCTGCTGACACCTCTGTCCATTTTAGGAACTGTCCAGAGTAGGAGCAAATCCCCATAGCAAACCTCTCCTGCTCTGGACAGTTCCTGACATGGACAGAGGTGTCAGCAGAGAGCACTGTGGTCAGACAGAAGGGAAATTCAAAAAGAAAAGAACTTCTTGAGGAGCATATAGCAGCTGATAAGTATTGGAAGGATTAAGATTTTTAAATAGAAGTCATTTACATATCTGTTTAACTTTCTGGTACCAGTTTATTTGAAAGAAAATGTTTTCCACCGGAGTACGCCTTTAAGTAATTCTGGGAGCTGTATTTTTAAATGGTGAAGACTTCTTTAGCGCTTTCCCATTCTGTAGCAATTGGTATATTTGATTATTATACTGGATTTTTTCACAATGCGCTACACCAGTGGCGTCTGTCACAACTGGCCAAAAAATTACTCTGGGAGGGGGGGGGGGCATGTAGGTATGAGGTGACACTATTTTCTACCGCACTGGGTGACACCAACCCTAGCAATACCACTGGCTGTATTCTATGGGTGACATTATATTTATATATATTAATAAACAAATTAATATAGATGTGTGTGTGTGTGTATATATATATATATAGAGAGAGAGAGAGAGAAAGAGAGAGAGAGAGAGAGAGAGAGGGAGAGAGAGAGAGAGAGAGAGAATCACTCAGGCACATATGTGTTTCTTGCAAAAATAAAAAGTGGGTTTTATTCCAACACTTCTTTCATTTTTAAAAGGGCCTTTGCAAAATAAAAGCAGCGTTCTGATTGGCTGCTGTGAGCAACTAGGCAACTTTTCCACAGGACAGATTTTGATAAATCTCCCCCAATGTCTGGGTGAGCCAGCAGAAACGTTGCCTGCAACTCTACACATGTTGGAATAAAACCCACTTTTTATTTTTTCTTTACAAAATTTGCTGTGGATTTGTGACCAGGATTCTTACACTTGCCTGCACTCTTCAATGCATTCAGGTGCTGTTTTCTTGAAAAAACTATATAAACACACACACACATATATATATATATATATATATATATATATATATATATATATATGCCTGCCCGCATGCCGGCTGTTGGCTGGCACAATGACACAGTGCTGTGGGGCTGGTATGCAATAATTTCCAGGGCTGTTTTTTGTCCCCAGTCCGGCCCTGACCACAGGGGTCAGTCTTGGGTCCGGTTCTATTTAATATATTTATTAATGACCTTGTAGAGGGGTTGAATAGTAAAGTAGCAATTTTTGCAGATGATACTAAACTCTGTAAAGCAGTAAACACTATAGAGGACAGTGCACTGTTTCAAACGGATCTGGATAGGTTGGAGGTTTGGGCTGGGAAGTGGCAGATGAGGTTCAACACTGATAAATGTAAGGTAATGTACATGGGGAAGAAAAATCTGGGCTAGGATTATGTATTAAATGGGAGAACACTTGGGACGACTGTCATGGAAAAGGACTTAGGGGTCTTAGTTAATAGTAAATTTAGCTGTAGTGACCAGTGTCGGGCAGCTGCTGCCAAGGCTAATAAAATCATGGGGTGCATCAATAGGGGCATAGATGCCCACGACAAGGAAATAATTCTACCGCTGTACAAATCACTAGTCAGACCACACATAGAATTCAGTGTACAGTACTGGGCACCAGTGTACAAGAAATATATAGTGGAGCTGGAGAGGGTTCAAAGACGGGCAACCAGAGTAATACTAGGAATGGGAGGACTACAGTACCCAGAAAGATTAGCAGAATTAGGGTTATTTAGTTTAGAAAAAAGAAGGCTTAGGGGAGACCTAATAACTATGTATAAATATATCAGGGGACCTTACAGAGATCTCTCCCATGATCTATTTATACCCAGGACTGTATCTATAACAAGGGGGCATCCTCTACGTCTAGAGGAAAGAAGGTTTCTACACCAGCACTGACGGGGATTCTTTACTGTAAGAGCAGTGAGACTGTGGAATTCTCTGCCTGAGGAGGTGGTCATGGTGAACTCGGTAAAATAGTTCAAAAGGGGTCTGGATGTATTTTTGGAGAGTAATAACATTACAGGTTATGGATTCTAGATTCATAGGGACAGAACATTGATCCAGGGATTTATTCTGATGCCATATTTGGAGTCGGGAAGGAATTTTTACCTCTAGTATGAGGGTTTTTGTCTTCCTCTGGATCAACTCAACTCAGTAGGGGCTCACTAGGGTTATAGGTTGAACTTGATGGACTTTGGTCATTGTTCAACCTTATGAACTATGGGGGAGATGTATCAATGTTGTTTTTGGTAGACGTTTTTTGTAGATCATTTTGGTTGGTCTAAATTTGGAGCAATTTCTCCAAATTTATCAAACTTGTGCAAGCCCCATGATAAATTTCGTGCAATGGTCTAAATCTCCACACAGTTCTATTTGTAGACCTGTTCTACACCTCACAGGAATAGTGGTGTTTCCTGGACGCTGGGATTTTGTTCTATTGTTTTTCAGGATTCCACTGAGGTTTTTTTTTGTCCACCAGCAAAAACGCCTGAAAAACGGTCCCAGCTTTTCCTGCATTTTGGTAATTTTTCTTGGGTGAGATTTATCAAAAACTGTACAGAGGAAGAGTAGTGCAGTTGCCCATGGCAACCAATCAGATTGCTTCTTTACAAAAATGAAAGGAGCAATCTTTCATTGCTCTACATAGGTTTTGATTAATCTCTCCCCTTGTGTTTTTTCTTGCATTTTTGCTGGTGTGCGGAAACAAACATTTTTGTACCCTGTGTGCATTTTTTTCACTGCAGGTACTACTCCATGGGTCGGATGCAGAGCGCCCGCCCCACGGAGTGTAAGGAGGTAAGGAGTGATGTATAGTATATACATATACAGGATGCAGAGCGCCCGCCCCACGGAGTGTAAGGAGGTAAGGAGTGATGTATAGTATATACATATACAGGATGCAGAGCGCCCGCCCCACGGAGTGTAAGGAGGTAAGGAGTGATGTATAGCATATACATATACAGGGTGCAGAGCGCCCGCCCCACGGAGTGTAAGGAGGTAAGGAGTGATGTATAGTATATACATATACAGGATGCAGAGCGCCCGCCCCACGGAGTGTAAGGAGGTAAGGAGTGATGTATAGTATATACATATACAGGATGCAGAGCGCCCGCCCCACGGAGTGTAAGGAGGTAAGGAGTGATGTATAGTATATACATATACAGGATGCAGAGCGCCCGCCCCACGGAGTGTAAGGAGGTAAGGAGTGATGTATAGCATATACATATACAGGGTGCAGAGCATCACTACTTACCTCCGCCCACTGTATAGTATACAGGGGGCATAGTGTATCCATGTATACTATACAGGAGCCCAGCAAGGAAAGAGTTAACCCACACTGCAGCTCTGAGTTAAATCTTTGTGCGCTCTCCTGTATATACAGCCATCTATAGATGACTGTATATACAGGATACAGTAGGCAGACAAGAACAATTGGAGGCCCCCTGTTACACACTGCAGTATGGGCGCACTCACCAGGTGAGATCGCAAATGATGTCCTCAACTTTTTTTTCTCTCATTTCAGATACGTGAATGGGGAGGACTACGACAGATTCAGTGTATTGCGATGATGACCAGCTTTTTTTTATGTCAATAAAAGGTTTAATGAGGGCTGTGTGGGGAGTGTTTTTTTTTTTTTTAAATACATTTTTTTTTCAATGCCGGGCTTAGCGTTAGCCACAAAAACAGCTAGCGCTAACCGCCAATTATTACCCCGTTACCCACCGCCACAGGGTTGCCGGGAAGAGCCAGTACCAACAGGCCTGGAGTGTCAAAAATAGCGCTCCTGGCTGGGGTTATTTAGGTTGGGGAGAGCCAGTAACAATGGTCCTCGCCCACCCTGGTAACGTCAGGCTGTTGCTGATTGGTTGGTATCTGACTGACACTGAAAATATGGGGAACCACACACTTTTTTTTATTACAAAAAAAAACAACACATAGGCTTCCCCATATTTTCAGTGTCAATCAGACACCAACCAATCAGCAACAGCCTGACATTACCAGGATGGGCGAGGACCATTGTTACTGGCCCTCCCCAGCCTAAATAACCCCAGCCTGTTACCGCCTAGGCCAAGGAGCGCTATTTTTGATGCTCCGGGCCTGTTGGTAACGGCTCTTCCCGGCACCCCTGTGGCGGTGAGTACCGGGGTAATAATTGGGGGTTAGCGCTAGCTGTTTTCGGGGCTAACGCTAAGCCCAGCTTAGTAAAAGATTCCGTCTACAAGACGGCTTCCACTACTAAGCCTGAAATTTCAATTATAAAAAACACAACACATGAAATAAAAAATGGATTTAAAAAAACACTCCCCCCACAGCCCTCGTTAACCCTTTTATTGAAATTAAAAAAATGCTAGTCATCGTCACACTCCACCGAATCTCAGGTAGTCCTCTGCATTCACTTATCTGAAATGACAAGAAAATAAAAACACGAAAAATGGGTCAGTACATTTTTGGCGCTTTCCCCTGGGTAGAGCGCACATAATGCAGTGTGTTCCTAAAGAGGGAGCCTCCAATTGTTGCTAAACTACAACTCCCATCATGGGGGCTGTAGGTAAACAACAGCTGGAGTCTCCCTGTTTGGGAACACACTGCCAAAAAGGCTCTGTTCCCATTATGCAAAACGCATAATGAGAACAGAGCCATACTTACCACCCTGGCTTCAGCCCTGGACTGTGAAGCTCCGCCCCCTAATGATGTCATCACTAGGGGGCAGGGGCGGAGAAGTTGCAAGGGGTCTCAAGAGTGAGACCCCTGAGATCCGTCAGTCTGCCCTTGGACTACTACTCCCATCATGGGAAATTTTGTGTCCCATGATGGGAGTAGTTGTGGTACCGCAGTGCTGAAGGATGGCTCTTACACATCCCCCAGCTGTGAAACTGTATTGTGACTGTTAGGACTACTACTCCCATCATGGACAGACTCTGTCCATGATGGGAGTTGTAGTCCTCGGGCTGAAGGACAGATCGCAGCAGGTCATTCTCCAGAGACCCGCTGCGATCTGCATTTATTAACTTAAAAAGCCAGCGGCAACACTGCACTCCCCTCCCCCCCCCCCCCCCCCCCCCCTCCTCCTGTATACAGATGTCACGATTCATAATCCCCGCCGCCGGGAGAGGGGAGCTCTGATTGGTGGAAAGCTATTCACCACTATTAGCCAATCAGAGCTCCTGTCTTCTGGCGGGGATTATGAATTGTGACAGGTCTATACAGGGGAGCGAGTGGAGCCGCTTCTACAGTACAGTATATAATTGTTATGTGTACTGTACCCCCCCCCCCCAGACTAATACTGACCCCTTCTATAGTGAGCGCTGTGTGATTGACAGGTCCCCAGCGCTAGTGTCCGGCCCCACTGACCTTGTTATAAATCTTTATGATACACACTGCCCGTCCTCCTCTTCATTCTTCTCATACCGGAGACGCGCGGCTTCTGTATCATAGTCTATAGACAGAGCGCCCCCTCCCGGCCTCCACACTGCACGGGGCTGGGGCCAGACAACGGCAGGGGGCGCTCTGACTATAGTGAAAGCAGAAGCCGTGCGTCTCCGGTATCAGAAGAATGAAGAGGAGGACGGGCAGTGTGTATCATAAAGATTTATAACAAGGTCAGTGGGGCCGGACACTTGCGCTGGGGACCTGTCAATCACACAGCGGTCCCAGCGCTCACTATAGAAGGGGTCAGTATTAGTCTGGGGGGGGGTACAGTACACATAACAATTATATACTGTAGAAGGGGTCAGTATTAGTCTGGGGGGGGGGGGCAGTACACATAACAATTATATACTGTACTGTAGAAGCGGCTCCACTCGCTCCCCTGTATAGACCTGTCACAATTCATAATCCCCGCCAGAAGACAGGAGCTCTGATTGGCTAATAGTGGTGAATAGCTTTCCACCAATCAGAGCTCCCCTCTCCCGGAGGCGGGGATTATGAATCGTGACATCTGTATACAGGAGCCGGTGCCGTGCAGTAGAGCCGCATATACCGCCGGCTTTTTAAGTTAATAAATGCAGATCGCAGCGGGTCTCTGGAGAATGACCTGCTGCGATCTGTCCTTCAGCCTGAGGACTACAACTCCCATCATGGACAGAGTCTGTCCATGATGGGAGTAGTAGTCCTAACAGTCACAATAGAGTCCCGCAGACGGGGGATGTGCGTCTCTCAGCGCTGTGGTACTACAACTACTCCCATTATGGGACAGATTCTGTCCCATGATGGGAGTAGTTGTAGTACTGCAGTGCTGAGAGACGGCTCCTGCATCCCCCACCTGCATCTTCCACCGTCTGCCATTTTCTACGAGTCCTTGCTAGCACTCTTAGGTTTAGACTACTTTTCTTGCAAAAAAGCGCAATTGCGCAAAAAAAAACATCTACTTTTTTTTTGCGCAATTGATAAATACCAGTCCACTGGATTAGGTGGTGTACGGTAGACCAAACTGGTGACAACTTTAGAAAACTGTCCACCAAGAAAAACGCAGCTCTATGCAAAAAAAGCGCAATTGCGCAAAATTTGTAGACGTGAAAAATGGTCTAAATGCAATGATACATGTCCCCCTATGTTACTATGTTACTATGGGGGACATGTATCATTGCATTTAGACCATTTTTCACGTCTACAAATTTTGCGCAATTGCGCTTTTTTTGCATAGAGCGCGTTTTTTTTTGGTGGACAGTTTTCTAAAGTTGTCACCAGTTTGGTCTACCGTACACCAACTAATCCAGTGGACTGGTATTTATCAATTGCGCAAAAAAAAAGTAGATGGTTTTTTTTGCGCAATTGCGCTTTTTTGCAAGAAAAGTAGTCTAAACCTAAGAGTGCTAGCAAGGACTCGTAGAAAATGGCAGACGGTGGAAGATGCAGGTGGGGGATGCAGGAGCCGTCTCTCAGCACTGCAGTACTACAACTACTTCCATCATGGGACAGAATCTGTCCCATAATGGAGTAGTTGTAGTACCGGAGCGCTGAGAGACGCACATCCCCTGTCTGCGGGACTCTATTGTGACTGTTAGGACTACTACTCCCATCATGGACAGACTCTGTCCATGATGGGAGTTGTAGTCCTCAGGCTGAAGGACAGATCGCAGCAGGTCATTCTCCAGAGACCCGCTGCGATCTGCATTTATTAACTTAAAAAGCCGGCGGTATATGCGGCTCCACTGCGCTGCCGCCGGCTCCCGTATACAGATGTCACGATTCATAATCCCCGCCTCCGGGAGAGGGGAGCTCTGATTGGTGGAAAGCTATTCACCTCTATACACCAATCAGAGCTCCTGTCTTCTGGTGGGGATTATGAATTGTGACAGGTCTATACAGGGGAGCGAGTGGAGCCGCTTCTACAGTACTGTATATAATTGTTATGTGTACTGTACCCCCCCCCCCCAGACTAATACTGACCCCTTCTATAGTGAGCGCTGGGACCGCTGTGTGATTGACAGGTCCCCAGCGCAAGTGTCCGGCCCCACTGACCTTTATATGTTATAAATCTTTATGATACACACTGCCCGTCCTCCTCTTCATTCTTCTCATACCGGAGACGCGCGGCTTCTGTATCATAGTCTATAGACAGAGCGCCCCCTCCCGGCCTCCACACTGCACGGGGCTGGGGTCAGACAACGGCAGGGGGCGCTCTGTCTATAGACTATGATACAGAAGTCCCGCGTCTCCGGTATGAGAAGAATGAAGAGGAGGACGGGCAGTGTGTATCATAAAGATTTATAACATGTAAAGGTCAGTGGGGCCGGACACTTGCGCTGGGGACCTGTCAATCACACAGCGGTCCCAGCGCTCACTATAGAAGGGGTCAGTATTAGTCTGGGGGGGGGGGGGTACAATACACATAACAATTATATACTATAGAAGGGGTCAGTATTAGTCTGGGGGGGGGGGGGTACAATACACATAACAATTATATACTATAGAAGGGGTCAGTATTAGTCTGGGGGGGGTACAATACACATAACAATTATATACTATAGAAGGGGTCAGTATTAGTCTGGGGGGGGTACAATACACATAACAATTATATACTATAGAAGGGGTCAGTATTAGTCTGGGAGGGGGGGGGGTACAGTGCACATAACAATTATATACAGTACTGTAGAAGCGGCTCCACTCGCTCCCTTGTATAGACCTGTCACAATTCATAATCCCCGCCAGAAGACAGGAGCTCTGATTGGTGTATAGTGGTGAATAGCTTTCCACCAATCAGAGCTCCCCTCTCCCGGTGGCGGGGATTATGAATCGTGATGACATCTGTATACAGGAGGCGGCGGGGAGTGCAGTGTTGCCGCTGGCTTTTTAAATTAATAAATGCAGATCGCAGCGGGTCTCTGGAGAATGACCTGCTGCGATCTGTCCTTCAGCCCGAGGACTACAACTCCCATCATGGACAGCGTCTGTCCATGATGGGAGTAGTAGTCCTAACAGTCACAATACAGTTTCGCAGCTGGGGGATGTGTAAGAGCCATCCCTCAGCACTGCGGTACTACAACTACTCCCATCATGGGACACAAAATTTCCCATGATGGGAGTAGTAGTCCAAGGGCAGACTGACGGATCTCAGGGGTCTCACTCTTGAGACCCCTTGCAACTTCTCCGCCCCTGCCCCCTAGTGATGACATCATTAGGGGGCGGAGCTTCACAGTCCAGGCCTGAAGCCAGGGTGGTAAGTATGGCTCTGTTCTCATTATGCGTTTTGCATAATGGGAACAGATCCTTTTTGGCAGTGTGTTCCCAAACAGGGAGACTCCAGCTGTTGTTTACCTACAGCCCCCATGATGGGAGTTGTAGTTTAGCAACAATTGGAGGCTCCCTCTTTAGGAACACACTGCATTATGTGCGCTCTACCCAGGGGAGAGCGCCAAAAATGTAATTTCAGATAAGTGAATGCAGAGGACTACCTGAGATTCGGTGGAGTGTGACGATGACTAGCATTTTTTTAATGTCAATAAAAGGGTTAACGAGGGCTGTGGGGGAGTGTTTTTTTAAATCCATTTTTTATTTCATGTGTTGTGTTTTTTATAATTGAAATTTCAGGCTTAGTAGTGGAAGCCGTCTTGTAGACGGAATCTATTACTAAGCTGGGCTTAGCGTTAGCCCCGAAAACAGCTAGCGCTAACCCCCAATTATTACCCCGGTACTAACCGCCACAGGGGTGCCGGGAAGAGCCGTTACCAACAGGCCCGGAGCATCAAAAATAGCGCTCCTTGGCCTAGGCGGTAACAGGCTGGGGTTATTTAGGCTGGGGAGGGCCAGTAATAATGGTCCTCGCCCATCCTGGTAATGTCAGGCTGTTGCTGATTGGTTGGTGTCTGATTGACACTGAAAATATGGGGAAGCCTATGTGTTGTTTTTTTTTGTAATAAAAAAAAGTGTGTGGTTCCCCATATTTTCAGTGTCAGTCAGATACCAACCAATCAGCAACAGCCTGACGTTACCAGGGTGGGCGAGGACCATTGTTACTGGCTCTCCCCAACCTAAATAACCCCAGCCAGGAGCGCTATTTTTGACACTCCAGGCCTGTTGGTACTGGCTCTTCCCGGCAACCCTGTGGCGGTGGGTAACGGGGTAATAATTGGGGGTTAGCGCTAGCTGTTTTTGTGGCTAATGCTAAGCCCGGCATTGAAAAAAAAATTTATTTAAAAAAAAAAAAACACTCCCCACACAGCCCTCATTAAACCTTTTATTGACATTAAAAAAAAGCTGGTCATCATCGCAATACACTGAATCTGACGTAGTCCTCCCCATTCACATATCTGAAATGAGAGAAAAAAAAGTTGAGGACATCATTTGCGATCTCACCTGGTGAGTGCGCCCATACTGCAGTGTGTAACAGGGGGCCTCCAATTGTTCTTGTCTTCCTACTGTATCCTGTATATACAGTCATCTATAGATGGCTGTATATACAGGAGAGCGCACAAAGATTTAACTCAGAGCTGCAGTGTGGGTTAACTCTTTCCTTGCTGGGCTCCTGTATAGTATACATGGATACACTATGCCCCCTGTATACTATACAGCGGGCGGAGATAAGTAGTGATGCTCTGCACCCTGTATATGTATATGCTATACATCACTCCTTACACTCCGTGGGGCGGGCGCTCTGCACCCTGTATATGTATATGCTATACATCACTCCTTACACTCCGTGGGGCGGGCGCTCTGCATCCGACCCATGGAGTAGTACCTGCAGTGAAAAAAATGCACACAGGGTACAAAAATGTTTGTTTCCGCACACCAGCAAAAATGCAAGAAAAAACACAAGGGGGGGGGAGATTAATCAAAACCTATGTAGAGGAAGAGCGGTGCAGTTGCCCATAGCAACCTATCAGATTGCTCCTTTCATTTTTGTAAAGAAGCAATCTGATTGGTTGCCATGGGCAACTGCACTACTCTTCCTCTGTACAGTTTTTGATAAATCTCACCCAAGAAAAATTACCAAAATGCAGGAAAAGCTGGGACCGTTTTTCAGGCGTTTTTGCTGGTGGACAAAAAAAAACCTCAGTGGAATCCTGAAAAACAATTGAACAAAAGCCCAACGTCCAGGAAACACCACTATTCCTGTGAGGTGTAGAACAGGTCTACAAATAGAACTTTGTGGAGATTTAGACCATTGCACGAAATTTATCATGGGGCTTGCACAAGTTTGATAAATTTGGAGAAATTGCTCCAAATTTAGACCAACCAAAATGATCTACAAAAAACGTCTACCAAAAACAACATTGATACATCTCCCCCTATGTCTTTAGGATTTGCTAGATAGATAGATAGATAGATAGATAGATAGATAGGAGCAGCACATCCAGAGTATTCAATCAGTAGCAGGTGCATGCAGGTATAGTTTCGTGGTAAATCAATCCAGAGCAATATTTCTTGGATAAATGCAGCACACCAAACAAGTATATCCGTGCAACGGTGATTTATTCCTTAGTGTATAGAAGAAATACAAAGTTTTGTATGTAATGTATACACTAGTATTTCTTCTATACACTATGGAACAAATCATCGTTGCACGGATATACTTGTTTGGTGTGCTGCATTTATTCAAGAAATAGATAGATAGATAAATAGATAGATATGAGATAGGTATGAGATAGATAGATAGATAGATCCAGCAACATCCAAGGAAAGCAGCATACCACTAAATAAAAATACCCGCATGGACGCTGTGTTCGGTCCGAGTTCAGAACCCACTGCAGCCTTCACGTTTGTGAATAAAAACCATCTTTTCACCATATTGGATTACTGCTGCCTTTTGGATATCTGTATATAGATAAATAGATATAAGATATATAGATAGATAAATATTTAGATAGATAGATAGGATAGATATGAAAGCGATAGATAGATAGATCAGTGTTACCCCAGCAGGGTGCCTCCAGCTGTTGCAAAATTACAACAGTAGCCCGCACAGCCAAAGGCATGCTATGAGCTGTAGTTTTGCAACAGCTGGGGGAACTCTGCTGGGAAAACACTGAAATTTGGCCATTAACCTCTCACTGCTCCCAACCTCTAACCTGCCAACCCACCACCCCCCCCCCCCCCCCCCCAACCCCAGAAAGTTACTTACCCAGAAGGGAGGCGCCAGAGTTAGGCCGGGGACACCTCCAGATTCCCAGTGGCAACGGGCGGGGTGTCAGATTCTGTGGTGGAGCAGGTTATAAAGCAAATGCTTGCTCCACCAATAGGGCTGCAATGCAGGGGAGCATGGGGGGGTAGGGGGCCTGAGCGTTCCTCTCTGCACTTTTCCCGGCACAACAGCGGCCCCATGTGCTGAATTTAAAGGGCCCGCAATGTTAAAAAAAAAATGCTGGCAGTGTTGGGGCCCCTTCTCAGGCCCAAGCGTCAGTCCATCCCCGGGAGCATGGACCGCTATGCAGTCTCCTAATTTGCTGAGGCTGCTGAAGGAGTGATACAGCACAGGCCCAGACCCCCCTGGGAGCCTGGGCCCCTTACTGGGGTACTGGTTGTGCCCCTCCTGACGGCAGCCCTTGCCAAGCCCCATTTACATAGATTGTCAGGGAATCATACTGAAATTATTGGGGTCTGTTATCTTAAAACGTACTTGCTTTTACATGCTGCATGTTCCAAAACTGACATATGTATTTTATATTCATAAACTACCTTTGCCAGAATTTATGGAAAATACAGTATATCAGCATTTCAGAGCATTGCACCTGTATATAAAAACCACAAATCCCTTGAACAGTGAATGACTTTAGACATATTCTAATAAATTGATCATTTACAAATGAAATAAAGTAATACGGACATGGATATCAGAAGTGTAGGCTTCTGATTCAAAGTTAGCAACCCAAATAATTCACCAGAAAAATATCTATATATTGAGTGACTACCCAAGAAAAAAGCTCAACCATAAAATAACAGCGGCCAGCCAGTTTATGGATCACAGCCATCATCTCAGGATGTGTGATTGAAAGTCAATTCCATGCTGTGCTGCGGTAGACAGGGAATGTGCGGTATGTGACGAGGATTTGATCTCTAATACGTTTGCACTAAGGCGCAGTCTACATAGTAATTGGAAACATTTTATACGTTGCTATCTTATATTGTACAGCATCGCCCTAGGGCATTTAGTAATAATACCTCATGTTGGTTATAGTAGTGTTTTGCTTAGATATGAGATTATGGAGATTTTTTTTATTCTCACATCACAAATGTGAAGAATTTATGCTTATGTTTAAGGATTAGAAACGTTTTTAAAGGCACATTAATAAGATGGCTCATCCCATTGGGGGTTCAGTTGGCAGTATGTGCAGATTCTGGAAGATTGTGCAGATATCTGA
This sequence comes from Hyla sarda, assembly GCF_029499605.1. Taxonomy (NCBI): domain Eukaryota; kingdom Metazoa; phylum Chordata; class Amphibia; order Anura; family Hylidae; genus Hyla; species Hyla sarda. The sequence continues at coordinate 119,954,837 of NC_079191.1, forward strand.
GATATGTTGTCCCATTGTAGGTCTCCACATTCAGTCTTTGTCCGCATTTCTAGATTGTGAGATCCCAGTGGTTTTAGATTTCACTCTGTATTTTAGTGTCTGTAATTCTTTGCTTTCTCTCCTTGACACATAGTACAGCAGGTTATGTTGTTGCTTCAGGAATAGAAGATAATATTGCAATCCAGGAATGTGGTAACAGTCAATCCAATGTGCTACATTGTATGTTTTTGGCATGAAGCATGAATATAGTGGCTTTCCTCCTTTATATAAAACAGATTTAGAGAAAATCTAAAGTCCAACCATTCCATTACCATAAACAAGCTTTACGTCCATTATGGACACTGGTACGTCAATGGTTTGCTGAATGCACAGATGAAAATATTTCTGAGGATGGATTCTACTTATATGCCTCTTAGACAGCCAGGAATTAGCCAACTTCCTAGGTGGTTTACAGCAATGTATTTCAATAAAGTAATGATCCCATAAAGGCATGGTACTGACCTTTGTCAAATGGAATTCTCTATGTTTCCATACAATGTCCAGCAGGTTATGTGTAGGTTGTTTGAAACGACATATTTTACGGTATGCTTTCCTCTTCAAAGTCAAACTTCTCGAGTGGTCGCTCTCCTCTTCCATTTTTTCCCTTGTACTTCTCCTCCATAAATTCCTCATAAGGATCCTTCTTCTGGTTTTCTTTCTTGGAGCGCATGTAACCAAAGAAAACTGTCAGGGCCAGGAAGGAGTAGAAGAGCATAACAAACAATATAAAGAAGTAGGCATTGTCATAAGGTTGGGGTTCCTCAGTAGTAACATTGTCAGCTTTCTCTTTAGCCTTTTCTAGAAGCTGAAGGACACATTTAGTTACAATAGAAGCTATGAGGCTGGCATTCATGCTGCTGCTTGCTCCAGGCTTTTGTAGATAACAAAATCAAATGAAGAGGGAAGACAGAGCGCTGCCTCTTTTGGTAAGGAATCTGGCTTAGTGGCCGTCTCTGTCAACAGATAAGCTATTAGCAGTACATAGGCCCCCTCACTATCTCAAACCACTTAGCCAGAGCTCTGATTTACAGGACAAAAATATGGAATAAGGTTTCTCAATTGTTATAGTCATATAGACCTGAATGTTGCAACATCCTTCTAAATAACACCCCTATAGAGCTGCTCAAAAAACCTGCAATGCATGACTGCTACATATAATTATTCCAGTTTAGAAAAATTTGAAAAGACATGGACTTCCCTGGAACAACTTTTTGGAGGTAGCTTCCAGAGGCAGTCTTAAAACATGACTGGGGATTAAATAGGTTAAGCGAGAAGCTCCCCTAGAAGGTAAAGTTACCATTCCATAGACATAAGTTTCTTGCTTTGACTATATAATGCCCTGTTATGTTCTAAAGTTTCTTAAAGATAACTCTATCAGAGACACTGTGGGATAACTTTTAGGGTATAAAGGCAAACTGTACATGGTGGTTGCCAAATTTTTTAAATTTGCCTTTTTTTTGTCAACCTGATGTCAAGGAGGTGGAGCTGAGCTTTTCAAGTGCTACAGCCCGGCATACCTTCTCACTTGCCCTAACCTGCACTCCCCTCCTTGTTTGACCTACAGCCTGAATACTGTTTGTCAGCCAAGACGGGGCTGGGAGGTGAGGGCAAGTAATGATGTGTGCCAAGCTGTGGCATTTGAGCAGCTCAGCCTAGCCTCCTTTTTACAATCATGGCAACAACCACCTTTGCATGCCTTTATGGCACTTTCCTCAAGGAGAAAAACATTACCCCATTGATCCTAGTGCAAAGACACATACAGCATTGGGCCCCTAAGCAAGAAGCCTCTGCTTTCTACTGAATTTGCCAAGAGTGATTATATTCTCCCCGCTCCCTTCTATAATTTGTATTCACATGATAAACTCTGTGCCAATCACTATGTGGTGTTTTAGGAAATTTTGTAAAAGAATGTATGTGCAGGATCGTGTCACGTACACTGTTTTCAATTTAATAGGGCCAGTGATCGTCTGACAAACAAGCAAATGTACATTCATTAAAGGGGTACTCCGGTGGAAAACTATTTATTTTAGGTCAACTGGTACCAGAAAGTTATACAGATTTGTAAATTACTTCTATTAAAAAATCTTAATCCTTCCAGCACTTATCAGCTGCTGTATACTACAGAGAAAGTTATTTTCTTTTTGAATTTCTTTTCTGTCTGTCCACAGTGCTCTCTGCTGACACCTCTTTCCATGTCAGCAACTGTCCAAAGCAGGAGCAAATCCCCATAGCAAACCTATCCTGCTCTGGACAGTTCCTGAAACAGAGAGGTGTCAGCAGAGAGCACTGTGGTCAGACAGAAAAGAAATTCAAAAAGAAAAGACACATAGAGAACAGTAGCAGGCACTCACCGCAAGAAATGTGTATAGGCGTCCGGAGGTCCGGGGTCCCGGGTCCTGGGGGAGCATAAGGGGGATACCGAAGCGCTCTGAGCTATTCAAGGCTATTCAAGTCAAGGTTATTTAAGTCAAGTCTGTTCAAGTCCTTTCTATTTCAGTCTACGTCACATCACAGTTGGTTAAGACTGTCCCAGAAAACCCTGTAACGCAACTGTTGTTTCTTGCTGCATCCTTCACTACAATTTCACAGCTGCTGAATTGAACTGTCTGTATTACCTTCCTGCAATTGCTCTAGTAAAGTTCCAGTGGTTACCTTAACCTGGCATTGGAGGTATTCTTTACCCGGCGTTCGGCACTGGCAACTGCTTTACCTTGGTGTGTGTGTAGGTTAACTTTCTTGGCGTCACTCACATTCACCTTTGTCACATAATGCAGAAGTATACATACAGCATCATTACCCCCAGCCTATCTCAAAATAAGATAGACAGTAAATGTAAATAAGGGTGCATTGACATAACATTTTCTACTTATTTAGCCAGAATTTGCTGGCAATCTGAAAAATAGGTATGCCGGTATATATCTCAACCTGTTCCTGTCAGGCCCATTGCTTATAATAGACTGAATGTGGTCTACAAGCAACTACACATTTTACGCATTACTCAAAGTTAAGGAAGTGGATTGATTGTAGTGTGGTAGCCCTTGGGGGGTGTATGGTAGTTGGGGCGTTTTTTCGGTAGATGAGGGGTTAAGGTTAACCCTATAGTTCGTGACGCCAGGCTGCGGGCTAGTATGCTGAGGTAATTCTCCGGCCTATCACCACCCTTCCCAGTAACGATAGGTGCATGCATAAAATGACTGAAGGTCTACAAAGTAGTTGAACTTAAACTTGGATAACTTTACTTAAATGCTTGCGGTACATCCAATGCATGATAACAGTCTCATTCAAACAGTCTCTATATAGTTCAGTGACTGACAGTTATTGCGGGCCTTGAATTGTATTATAAGTCTCTGAATTTAGGGTTAATTTTGAAGAGCCGTCCGGATTTAGGGGATAGATAAGGTCCGGTGATCTTGCAGAGTGCTTAGGGATTGATACACTTACTGTTTAGAAGGGATTAGCAGTCGCCGCAAGGCTAGGGCCTACATTCACTGATGACAGCAGCGCCGATCCTTCCCTGTAAACAGCCCACGAGGAAACAGAGCTAACAATGGCTGCCACTCCCTTATATGGGCAGGGGCGGGGTTGTTCTGATTGGTCCGAATATTTGTCACTCACCGTCACAAAGAATGATGGGTGCAATACGTCACAGGGACCTCCAAAGGTCCTTAAGCAAAAACCATAGAGTTTATCTGATCACGTGACCCGCAGGTCCTGCTACGCTCTGTACAGGTAATTAGCCATTTATACAATCCTATATATATATATATATATATATATATATATATATATATATATATATATATATATATAGAACTTCCTCCGCAAGGAAACAGCACCCAACACCAGGTCCAGGTAAAGTGCAAGCTACAGGGTCTTTATTGCATCAAGAGAGACAATGCGACGTTTCAGCTAACAAGCCTTTTTCAAGCATGACAAACATGTACAAAAATCCAATTTAAATAGGTAACAAAGTAACATGATTGGTGGAAACACAAGTGCAGTGAATAAATTAATCAGTTGTGCGCCAACCTCCTGTATTTCATTGGTTGGGATCAGTGACATGTAAAAATGACAGTTGTCAAATAACAATAAAGGGGGGCATTTACTAATCTTTTACTATGTAGTCTGGTTTTTACCCTGTTTTTTTCTACTTCATTTTTGACTATGTGCGACAAATTTACTAAATTGCTGCACGGCATTAATAAATTTGGCACACATAGGCAAAAGTGGGAAATTTACTTCAAGTAGTAGAAAAAATAGTCCGTTCCTTTTCCCTGCTGTCCGAATAGGTTTGGCTGCTAGGTTTCCTTCTGGATCTTTTGTTTTTGAGTTTTTTTTTAGCTTTTTCACCACATCTAAATAATTCAATAACTACAGTGGTCCCTCAAGTTACAATATTAATTGGTTCCAGGAAAACCATTGTAAGTTGAAACCATTGTATGTTGAGACCATAACTCTATGGAAACAGGGTAATTGGTTCTAAAGGCACCAAAATGTCATCCAAAAATAGGAAAAAGTGACAAAGAAAAATAAGTAGATAACTGATATAGATAAAGCAAATCTTTACATATAAAAGTAATAAAGATCTGCTGGGAGCTGTAAATCACTGTCTATGTCAGTGTTTCCCAAGCAGGGAGCCTCCAGCTGTTGCAAAACTATAACTCCCAGCATGCCTGGACAGCCAAAGGCTGTCCGGGCATGCTGGGAGTTATAGTTTTGAAAAAAATGGGGCCACCCTGCTTGGCAAACACTGGTCTATGTAGAGGACAGGAGCTTCTTCAGGGGTCCTGTACAGTACAGGCAATGTCCAAAACAAGTAATGGAGTTGCCCTCACCTGGTGTCCAAAAGAGCAGCTAACCCTGATACAGGTAAAGTGTACAGAACATGTAATACCAGTCAGTGCATACACTTCAGTAATACAGGGGTTTTACCAGTGAATGCCCATTTTGATTGGTTGGTTCTTCCAGCCATTGACACGTTTTACAGATCTGGACTGTCTGTAGCATTGTATGTTGAGTCTGGTTTCAACTTACGATGGTCCAGAAAAGACCATTGTATGTTGAAACTATTGTATGTTGAGGCCATTGTAAGTTGAGGGATCACTGTAAATTGTAGTCATGGCTCAGAAGTGGTAAACGGCGTTTAGTGTGTGTGTGTGTGTGTGTGTGTTTATTACATTTTTTTAACACAGTTTTTTTCTCCCTAAATGTACTTACACTTTTTTTTTTTTTGGTTACTTCTTCTACAGATCTGTGTATCCTGTGGACTCCTTCGGATTCGGTGGACTACTTCGATGACCAGCGTTTTTCTTTGCTTGATGTTAATAAAATGGTTAATGAGGGCTTGTGGGGGAGTGTTTTTTGTAATAAATTTTTTTTAAAACCTGTTGTGTTTTATTTTTATTTTACTTTACTAGACAGGCTTAGTAGTGGAAGCTGTCTTATAGACTGAGTCCATTACTAAGCCGGGCTTAGCGTTAGCCACAAAAACAGCTAGCGCTAACCCCCAATTATTACCCCGGTACCCAACACCACAGGGGTGCCGGGAAGAGCCGGTACCAACAGGCCCGGAGCGTCAAAAATGGCGCTCCTGGGCCTAGGCGGTAACAGGCTGGCGTTATTTAGGTTGGGGAGGGCCAGTAACAATGGTCCTCGCCCACCCTGGTAACGTCAGGCTGTTACTGTTTGGTTGGTATTTGGTTGAGAATAAAAATAGGGGGACCCTATGCGTTTTTTTAATATATTTAATTATTTATTTAAAAAAAAAACGCATAGGGTCCCCCCTATTTTCATTCTCAGCCAAATACCAACCAAACAGTAACAGCCTGACGTTCCCAGGGTGGGCGAGGACCATTGTTACTGGCCCTCCCCAGCCTAAATAACGCCAGCCTGTTACCGCCTAGGCCCAGGAGCGCCATTTTTGACGCTCCAGACCTGTTGGTACCGGCTCTTCCCGGCACCCCTGTGGCGTTGGGTACCGGGGAATAGGGGGTAAGCACTAGCTGTTTTTGTGGCTAGCGCTAAGCCCAGGTTAGTAATGGACTCTGTCTATAAGACAGCTTCCACTACTAAGCCTGTCTAGTAAAGTAAGAAAAAAACACAACAGGTTTTAAAAAATTTTTATTACAAAAAACACTCCCCCACAAGCCCTCGTTAACCATTTTATTAAAATCAAACAAAGAAAAACGCTGGTCATCGAAGTAGTCCACCGAATCCGAAGGAGTCCACAGGATAAACGGATCTGAAATGAGAAGAAAACAAAAAAATGGGTTAGTACATTTATTATCACCTGCTCACACATCTCCCGCCCCGCACGACTACAACTGCCAGCATGCCCTTACAGTAAGGACATGCTGGGAGTTGTAGTTGTGTGGTGCAGGAGATGTGTGAGCAGGTGATAATAAATGTGACAAGCTTGTCCCCTGCCCCCAGCTGCAGGACTACAACTCCCAGCATGCCCTTACAGTAAGGTGGGGCGGAGGCCGGGCACAGTGTTTCCCAACCTGGGACTTGTAGTTTTGCAACATCTGGAGGCACCCTGGTTGGGAAACACTGTTTTAGGCCAGTGTTTCCCAACCAGGGTGCCTCCAGATGTTGCAAAACTACAAGCCCCAGCATGCCTGGACAGTCAAAGGCTGTCTAGGCATGCTGGGAGTTGTAGTTTTGCAACATCTGGAGGCAACCTGGCTGGGAAACACTGGCCTAAAACAGTGTTTCCCAACCAGGGTGCCTCCAGATGTTGCAAAACTACAAGTCCCAGCATGCCTGGACATTCAAAGGCTGTCTAGGCATGCTGGGAGTTGTAGTTTTGCAACATCTGGAGGCAACCTGGCTGGGAAACACTGTCCTAAAACAGTGTTTCCCAACCAGGGTGCCTCCAGATGTTGCAAAACTACAAGTCCCAGCATGCCTGGACATTCAAAGGCTGTCTAGGCATGCTGGGAGTTGTAGTTTTGCAACATCTGGAGGCAACCTGGCTGGGAAACACTGGCCTAAAACAGTGTTTCCCAACCAGGGTGCCTCCAGATGTTGCAAAACTACAAGCCCCAGCATGCCTGGACAGTCAAAGGCTGTCTAGGCATGCTGGGAGTTGTAGTTTTGCAACATCTGGAGGCAACCTGGCTGGGAAACACTGGAATAAAACAGTGTTTCCCAACCAAGGTGCCTCCAGATGTTGCAAAACTACAAGTCCCAGCATGCCTGGACAGTCAAAGGCTGTCTAGGCATGCTGGGAGTTGTAGTTTTGCAACATCTGGAGGCAACCTGGCTGGGAAACACTGGCCTAAAACAGTGTTTCCCAACCAGGGTGCCTCCAGATGTTGCAAAACTACAAGTCCCAGCATGCCTGGACAGTCAAAGGCTGTCTAGGCATGCTGGGAGTTGTAGTTTTGCAACATCTGGAGGCAACCTGGCTGGGAAACACTGGCCTAAAACAGTGTTTCCCAACCAGGGTGCCTCCAGATGTTGCAAAACTACAAGCCCCAGCATGCCTGGACAGTCAAAGGCTGTCCAGGCATGCTGGGAGTTGTAGTCTTGCAACAACTGGAGGCACCCTGGTTGGGAAGCCTGCGCAACTTACCGGCTTCCGTAGGATCCAGCGCTGCACGACACTGCCGCGCGACGATCTCCGACAGCGAGCGTCGCTGGAGCCTCGGAAGGGTAAGTGAACCTCTTCGCCGGTCCCCTTCAGCTGTTTAGTTTTGCAACAGCTGGAGGACTACAGTTTACAGACCACAAACCAGGGGTCTGCAAACTGTGGCCCTCCAGCTGTTGCAAAACTACAACTCCCAGCATGCCTGGACAGCCAATGGCTGTCCAGGCATGCTGGGAGTTGTAGTCTTGCAACATCTGGAAGCACCCTGGTTGGGAAACACTGTTTTAGGCCAGTGTTTCCCAACAAGGGTGCCTCCAGCTGTTGCAAAACTACAACTCCCAGCATGCCCGGACAGCCAATGGCTGTCCAGGCATGCTGGGAGTTGTAGTCTTGCAACATCTGGAGGCACCCTGGTTGGGAAACACTGTTTTAGGCCAGTGTTTCCCAGCAAGGGTGCCTCCAGCTGTTGCAAAACTACAACTCCCAGCATGCCCGGACAGCCAATGGCTGTCCAGGCATGCTGGGAGTTGTAGTCTTGCAACATCTGGAGGCACCCTGGTTGGGAAACACTGTTTTAGGCCAGTGTTTCCCAGCAAGGGTGCCTCCAGCTGTTGCAAAACTACAACTCCCAGCATGCCCGGACAGCCAAAGGGTGTCCAGGCATGCTGGGAGTTGTAGTCTTGCAACATTTGGAGGCACCCTGGTTGGGAAGCTTGCGCAACTTACCGGCTTCCGTAGGATCCAGCGCTGCACGACACTGCCGCGCGACACTGCCGCGCGACGATCTCCGTCAGCGATCGTCGCTGGAGCCTCGGAAGGGTAAGTGAACTTCTTCGCCGATCCCCTTCAGCTGTTTAGTTTTGCAACAGCTGGAGGACTACAGTTTACAGACCACACACCAGTGGTCTGCAAACTGTGGCCCTCCAGCTGTTGCAAAACTACAACACCCAGCATGCCCTGACAGCCAAAGCCTATGGCTCTCAGGGCAGGAGCCCGGGCTGACATTACAGTGCAGCCGCCCGGGCTCCTCATACGGTCTCCCCGCTACCCCCCTTGTCTCCCGCCCGGGCTCCTCATACGGCCTCCCCGCTACCCCCCCCCCCCCCTTGTCTCCCGCCCGCGCCGCTCAGCTCCCGCTGCTACAAGACTACAACTCCCAGCGTGTCCTCACTGAAAGGCCATGCTGGGACTTGTAGTCTTGCAACAGCAGACAGATGGGAGTTGTGTGGCGCTGGCAGGTGAGAGGGGGGGGGGGGATATAAATCGCTGTAGTGTCCCGGTAGCGCAGTGAGGGTAGCGGGGAGAAAGTATGTCGGAGCCCGGGCGGCAGTAGCTTTGCCTGCTCCATGTTGGAGCTGGAGTAAATTTAGTCAATTTTTATGGCCGTTGCGACAGTTTATTGCGCAACTGCGACTGTCTCAGTTAATAAATTCCTGACCACTGCAAGTAAAAACTGAAAACTTGCGTAAATTAAGCGGGAATTTTTTTTTTACTTTCTAGCTCTTGCTAGGGAAAGTCGCACAATTTATAGGGTAGGCGCAATTGCGACAATTTTGCGCCAAAAATAGTCAGAAAAAAATGACTAAACCCCTTAGTAAATGCCCCCCAAATACATTTGTAAAGATCCTTCATTAATATCAAAACCTGTGACGGGAGAAATACAAGTGGGGGGGCTCCGTGACACCAGTACAGTAATATCATTCATTTACTTCTGTTCCGTAGTTGCGATCGGCTGGGGGCACACGCTACTCACCAATGTTTGTAAATATTGGTACTGCGGCTGCGCGGCCTCATCCAGTCAGATCGCAACTAACTGGCTTGAAAGAGTCGGGAGTGCGCCTGCGCTAACAAATAGTGCGCTGCGCTCTCCATTCGCCATCGCGGCACATATTGAGGGATTCGCTATGCATGCGGCTCAATCTCCTGCATGTAAAAACGTAATTCAGGTGCCGGCCATAATCATAGCCGGAACCAAGAAGACGTAGCCGCGGATCCTCTTGCCGCAGTGGTGTGAACAGTCTTCTAAGGAGATATTAATTTCTGTTGTAAAAATTCTTGTTTTCTGGTGTTCTTTAACGGAGTCCCCTGTCTTGCATATATCCCGATGTGATTCAGTGAGGTACATATAAATGTATATCTAAAAAGACAAATAAAACCATAATTAAAATCAATGTTCCACGTCAATGTAATAAATGTATTTCTACCACCTCCTATAGAGAAAGTACTCTGAGTATGGGTTAAAAAAAGAGAAGGGAAAGGGGAAGAAAGAAAAAGGGAAACAAGGGAAACAAGACAAAGAAAAAACGAAAATACGAAAGGAAAAGGAAAGGGGGGATGTGAAATATAGAGAGATGTAGAAAATAGATAAAAAAAATGGAAAATTGTGATAAAAATAAAAATTGTAAAAAGTAACAAAATAAAAATAAGTATGGAAATAAAAAATTAAAATAATAAATTTTAAAAAAATTAAAAACATTTCAAAAAATTTCAAAAAAATATATAAAACTATGTAAAAAAATTTGTACAAAAATAAATAAAAACATAAAAATAAAAAATAATTAAAAAAAAATGAAAAATAAATAAAAAATTAAAAAAATGAAAAATAAAAAAAAATTTATAAAAAATAAAAAACGAATAGAAATAAAGATGAATAAGAAATGAAATAATAAGGAAAAAAAATTAAAAAAATAAATAAACAGTGATAATTAAAAAGTAATGAATAATGAAAATGGACATGAATAAAAGAGGGGGAGGGGGAGGAAAAAAAGGGGGGGGAACAAAGGGAGGGGGAAAAAGGAGAGAGAGTGGAAAATAAAAAATAAAGAATAAAAACAGATAATAGGGATAGAGAGTACTATAAATGGGAAAGACAAAAGAAAGGAAAAAAAATAAATAGAGGAGAAATGTGAGAGATAGGGGGAGGGGGGGAAAGGTGAAAAAGGGGAAGAAAAGAAAAGCAGGAGGAAGGGGAGGGGGGGGAAGAAAGAGGGGCCAAAAAAGGGGGGGAAGAGAAAAAAGAGAAGAAAAAAAGTCAATTAGAGAAAAGAAAATGGAAAAAAGAAAAAAAAAAGAAAAAAATAGAAAAATAGAAAAAAGAAAAAACAATAGAATATGGAGGGGGGGGGGGGGGGGGAAAGCAGGGGAAGAGCAACCAGTAATCTGAACGCCAATCCATGTGTCAGTTACATATAAGGTTTCAAATTATAATCAATATTTAGCCCAGTTGGATATAACGTGTTTAGTTTGTGTATCCAACGAAGTTCTTTTTGTTTCAATATTTTTTCCCTGTCCCCTCCACGTCTAAGAGGCTGGACATGATCAATAATCCTGAAGCGGAGCTGGCTGATATTATGTCCCATTTCCAAAAAGTGCTTGGGAATGGGATGCTCAATTTTTCCTGTGCGAATGGACGATTTGTGCCCATTGAGGCGTATGCGGCATTCATTCGTGGTTTCGCCCACATAATAAAGTCTGCATGGACATTGTAATAAATATACAACAAAAGATGATCTACATGTATATCTCTCATGTATTTTATAAATTTGTCCTGTTTGGGGATGTGAGAAACTATCACCTTTGATAATGCTGTTGCAATGGCTGCACCCCAGACAAGGGAAATTCCCCTTTCTGTGGCCCAGCCATGTCCTATCGGATAGTGTTGAGCGGCATAGGCCATATTCGAATTCGCGAATATTCGCGAATATATGGACGAATATTCGTCATATATTCGCGAATATTCGCATATTCGTTATATTCTCGTTTTATTTTCGCATATGCGAAACATTCGCATATGCGAAAATTAACATATGTGAATATTGGCATATTCAAAATTAGCATATGCGAAAATTCGCATATACGAAAATTAGCATATGCTTATTTTCGCATATGCGAATTTTCGCGCGCCAGTCTCACACAGTAGTATTACAGCCTTCTTTACACCACACAAGCTGGAAGCAGAGAGGGGTGATCACTGTGATGTGTACTGTGAAGAAAAAAAAAAAAAAAAAAAAAACGAATATTCGTAATTACGAATATATAGCGCTATATTCGCGAAATTCGCGAATTCGCGAATATGCGATATTCGCGAATAATATTCGAATTGCGAATATTCGCGAGCAATACTACTGTCGGACCCGGTGTTAGGTTTCAAGCTCCCCAAATCTGACTTCACAAGTATATCTTTATAATTTCGTCCCCTACGATATGCAAGAACCGGTGGGCAGGTGAAATTTGTTGTGCGTTGTACAATGCTCCAGTTCTGCTTGATAGTGTTGCTCACGAATATTCGCAATTCGAATATTATTCGCGAATATCGCATATTCGCGAATTCGCGAATTTCGCGAATATAGCGCTATATATTCGTAATTACGAATATTCGTTTTTCTTTTTTGTTTTTTTTCACAGTTCACATCACAGTGATCACCCCTCTCTGCTTCCAGCCTGTGTGGTGTAAAGAAGGCTGTAATACTACTGTGTGAGACTGGCGTGCGAAAATTCGCATATGCGAAAATTAGCATATGCTAATTTTCTCATATGCGAATTGTCTCGTATACAAATTTTGTATATGCTAATATTCACATATGTTAATTTTCGCATACGCGAATGTTCGCATATGCGAAAATAAAACGAGAATATGCGAATATTCGCGAATATATGACGAATATTCGTCCATATATTCGCGAATATTCGCGAATTCGAATATGGCCTATGCCGCTCAACACTACTGCTTGATGATTTTAGCAACTCTGTTACTAAGGGTGGTAAAAGTAGATACAAAAGGTATCCTTTCATTTGTGTTTCTTGATGTGGTTTGTAATAACTCTCTTCTGGTTTTCTTTTCCAACCTAGATCTATGTTGTTTTAGTATTTGTTGTGGATAACCTCTCTGGTTGAATTTTGTACATACCGTATTTATCGGGGTAAACCACGCACCGGCCTATAACACGCACCCTCATTTTACCAAGGATATTTGGGTAAAAAAAGTTTTTTACCCAAATATCCATGGTAAAATGAGGGTGCGTGTGTGCGCGTGTATACCCCGATATACCCCCAGGAAAGGCAGGGGGAGAGAGGCCGTCGCTGCCCGCTTCTCTCCCTCTGCCTTTCCTGGGGTCTAGAGCGCTGCTGTCGGCCCTTTTCAGAAGGGGCAGCGGCACCCATTGCCGGCGCCGCTGCCCCGTTGCCTCCCCCCATCCCCGGTGGCATAATTACCTGAGTTGGGTCCGCGCTGCTCCAGGCCTCGGTCGTGCGTCCCCAGCGTCGTTGCTATGCACGGCGCGGCGCTCTGACATCATGCGCCGCGCCGTTCAGCGCATAGCAACGACGCCGGGGACGCACGACGGAGGCCTGGAGCAGCGCGGACCCGACTCAGGTAATTATGCCACCGGGGATGGGGGGAGGCAACGGGGCAGCGGCGCCGGCAATGGGTGCCGCTGCCCCTTCTCTCCCCCTGGCTGTCGGCGCCGCTTCTATCTCCCTGGCTATCGGCGCCGGCACCGATAGTCAGGGGGACAGAACGGGCAGCGGCGCCGATAACCAGGGGGTGAAAAGGGCCGACAGCAGCGCTCTAGACCCCAGGAAAGGCAGGGTGAGAGAAGCGGGCAGCGACGGCCTCTCTCCCCCTGCCTTTCCTGGGGGTGTATCGGCGTATAACACGCACACAGACTTTAGGCTAAAAATTTTAGCCTAAAAAGTGCGTGTTATACGCCGATAAATACGGTATCTCATTAAGTCTCCCCTCCACATCTTCTGTGGGTGAAACAATTCTCTTGACCCTCAACAGCTGACTCCAGGGGAGGGATTGGACCATGCTCCTCGGGTGAAAGCTGTCAAAGGCCAAGAGATTGTTTCTATCCGTGTCCTTTGTATAAAGGTCAGTGGTCAGTTTACCATTACGTAAAAACACGGTCCTGTCCAAAAATTGTAAGGATGTAAGTGAGTGTACCATGGTAAATTTCAATTCAGGATAAATGCCATTAAGTTCATTTAGAAATTGTATCAATTCCCCCTCCGTCCCCGTCCAGATGACAAACGTGTCGTCAATATAACGTAGCCACGTCTGTACATATCTGAACAGGGGCGAAGGGTAGATATGCACAACCTCCACATCCGTCATATAGATATTTGCGTAGCATGGCGCCACGTTAGAGCCCATAGCTGTTCCCCTGTTCTGGACATAGAGGTCATCCCCAAACAGAAAATAGTTCTGTCTGAGGATGACCCCCAATAGGTCCAGAACAAGGGAACATGCATCTTCTGTCATGTCAGAATTTCATAAACAACTTGTCACTGCCTGTAGCCCACGGTCATGTTCAATTGAGGTGTATAAATTAACTACATCAAATGATACAAGTATGGTATGTGGGGGGCACTCCATAGTCATGATTTTGTTAAGGAAATGCATTGTATCCTGCACATAAGAAACTGCCTGTTTGGCAAATGGATTAAGGACCTTATCTAGATATACAGCCAAAGAGAGAATACAGAATCCCTCCCGGAAACAATAGGTCCTCCGGGGGGATTCTGTAAATTTTTGTGTATTTTAGGTAACGTGTAAAATCCCGGGGTCCGAGGGTGTTCCTTGATGAGGAATTTGAATAACTCATCGTCAATGATCCCCTTATCTCTAGCTTGGACCAAAATATTATTAATCACCTCTTGTATGGTGTACAGAGGGTCCCTACCAATTTTAGAATAGACTGCCCCATCTTCCAGTTGCCTCTGTATCTCGGCCAGATAAGAGGGGGTGTCCATAATTACAATGGCACCCCCCTTATCCGCCGGCTTGATGGTTATAGCCTTATTTGATTCCAGGCCTTTGATGGCTCTTATCTCTGCTTTTGAGGTATTATGCCACCTCTCCTCCTCCTAACATGTATCTTTAAGTTTATAAATCTGGGCTTTCACTGTATCAATATAAGCCTCAACACCATTATGTATCTTGGGAGGTTGGAAATTACTTTTGTTGAACAGGCCAATCTCCTTCAAAGTTAGGTCGGCCCGCTCAACTGGCATAACATTTCCTCCCATGGTATCCAAATTACAAACAGAAATTTTTTTTTTTAACCGTAATCTACGAAAAAAAGTCTCTAAATCAATATCAAGACTAAACCAGTCCACATTAGTGGTGGGGCAGTATGACAAGCCTTTTTCCAATACTTTCATTTCTATGTCAGATAGATTAACAGAGCTAATATTTACCACTAATGGCCTCTCTTCGATCGTCCTCTCGGAGGCTTGTGTTGTGTCTTTTGTCTTGTCTGGATGTCTCTTGTGGTGTTTCCGTCCACCCCGCTGCCGTCGTTTCCTAAAGGGCCTTTCAATAAAAAAGCCTGTTGCAAAGAGGCGTCTGAAGAGTCACTGTCCACCGCCGTGGAAAGGAAACCATCGGTCCTAGGAACTGATGAATTATGGTTTCCAGTCCGGGGTCGTCTACGTCTCCGGTTATTCTGTGGAGCTTGTGTTTGCCAGGTGTAGATCTTATTACTGTTGTAATCCTCGATGTCCCGGTACCATTTGATTCTTTTCGCTTCCTCCAATTCCTGTTTGTGTTTAAGGAGTCTAGCTGCCAATTTTTCTTTAGACTCCTGATATTCCTGTGGATTTAGGAGGGTTTTCAGCTGTTCCTCCACTCCTAGACATTTTGCTTGTGTTTTTTCTATTTCAACTTGTAAGAACTCCATATTGAGTAGCATAACGTCAAAGGCGTATTTATTGGAGATCAAGATGAATTTCTGATGAAACTGGTCATTATTTGGGAACAAGTTAGGACTCATATGGGACCGCATCCCCCGTGGTATCCTCTGTTCACGATAGTACTCACTCAGAGGGACCAGGTGTAGCTCCAATGTAACCAGGCGTCTGGATTCAATGTCCCATTTTCTCTTTAATAGATCCACTGAGGGAATGCTCAGGAATGTCGCTTCCCTATGAATTGTGCTCAGAATTCTGGTTGCGTCTTGTTCAGAGTACGTAAAAGTGCTCATGATGCCCGCATTCTGTGAAGCGGAACCATCCACTGGTGGAATAGACATAGCTGTAGTAGCTGCTCACTGGAAATCCAACTCCGTGCGCGTAGTATGGCAGACTATATATATATATATATATACACACACAGCAACAGGAGAATACAGCAGCACACTGCTAGCACAAAGATATAGATGAAACATGAGTATATAGATAAAACATGAGTATATAGATAGAACATGAAAAGCTATACAGCTGTAATGCAATAAATGAAGATATGAAACTATCAAAATATGAGGTACTTAGCTTGCAAATTTGGCGCCAAATAGCGTGGACCGTCCCACCACAGTAAGGTGACCTCATTCTGGGACGGACCCTACATTGTGAATATGCCTCTGTGTGAACAGTACAGCAGGCATGCAAGGTCTGAAACATCCAAGGCACCTTATATACACCTAATAGAGGTGGGTGGGGTGCAGGAGCCAACATGGAGGTAGCCACTCCCCCATATGTGTAATACAACCAAAGGATAAATTGGCCAGCACTATTGATCCAAACTATTGTAAAAACCTGGCTTGCAGGTGCAGGCTGCTGGGCTAAATATACAGCAACAGGAGAATACAGCAGCACACTACTAGCACAAAGATATAGATGAAACATGAGTATATAGATAAAACATGAGTATATAGATAGAACATGAAAAGCTTTACAGCTGTAATGCAATAAATGAAGATATGAAACTATCAAAATATGAGGTACTTAGCTTGCAAATTTGGCGCCAAATAGCGTGGACCGTCCCACCACGGTAAGGTGACCTCATTCTGGGACGGACCCTACATTGTGAATATGCCTCTGTGTGAACAGTACAGCAGGCATGCAAGGTCTGAAACATCCAAGGCACCTTATATACACCTAATAGAGGTGGGTGGGGTGCAGGAGCCAACATGGAGGTAGCCACTCCCCTGTATGTTTAATACAACCAAAGGATAAATTGGCCAGCACTATTGATCCAAACTATTGTAAAAACCTGGCTTGCAGGTGCAGGCTGCTGGGCTAAATATACAGCAACAGGAGAATACAGCAGCACACTACTAGCACAAAGATATAGATGAAACATGAGTATATAGATAAAACATGAGTATATAGATAGTACATGAAAAGCTTTACAGCTGTAATGCAATAAATGAAGATATGAAACTATCAAAATATGAGGTACTTAGCTTGCAAATTTGGCGCCAAATAGCGTGGACCGTCCCACCACGGTAAGGTGACCTCATTCTGGGACAGACCCTACATTGTGAATATGCCTCTGTGTGAACAGTACAGCAGGCATGCAAGGTCTGAAACATCCAAGGCACCTTATATACACCTAATAGAGGTGGGTGGGGTGCAGGAGCCAACATGGAGGTAGCCACTCCCCTGTATGTTTAATACAACCAAAGGATAAATTGGCCAGCACTATTGATCCAAACTATTGTAAAAACCTGGCTTGCAGGTGCAGGCTGCTGGGCTAAATATACAGCAACAGGAGAATACAGCAGCACACTGCTAGCACAAAGATATAGATGAAACATGAGTATATAGATAAAACATGAGTATATAGATAGAACATGAAAAGCTATAAATCTGTAATGCAATAAATGAAGATATGAAACTATGAAAATATGTATATATAAATCCTAAATAATTACTAGATAACTAATACCTAAATGAGAGGTGACCAGGGGTGGACTAGACAATAAGGACCCCACGTCCTAGGGACTATGGCTATGGTGACCTATACACACAGGTACCGGATAGGATGCAGTACCGGGACACCACAATAGTCACTAATGGACCATGTTCTGTCCAGTGAACAATGGACAATGGACTCAGCATTGGATAACGGACAATGGACCCAAATGTGTGCCACGTTTTTCCATAGGCACCATATATAAATGGGTCAGGTAGGCTTTAAAAAAAAAAGGATACTCATTGGCCCAATCCCCACCCTGGGTGTTTGGGTCCCCGCTGGTCAACCATCCTGGTCATGTCACAAGTAAGTGACTGCTCAATCATAGGCAGAGGCAGGCCACCACTGGAATTTCCTGTGCCTCAAGACGAGACCAGGAATCACTGATCAGAAGGGGCCCAAGCACCAGGGGTGGGGAAAAGGGCAAGTAAGCATTATTTTGTTTAAGCTACCCTGACGCATAAAAAAAAATGTTATCTCCAAATAACCCTTTTAACACAATAGAAGTACATTGAAGCTGGTAAGCACATTGTAGTATTCATGGGATTGGTGATATAGTGCAGACTAGCCTGACAGAATAGTAAGTGCAGGTTTAAAGGTGACTGGAGAATACTGGAGGATACATGATGTACCGGCAGAATACTGGCTGCTGCTCTGGAGGTATAGCATTGTGTAAGAGCAGAATAGTGGCTGCAGCTCTGAAGGTGACAGAAGGATAAGTCATGGTGTAACAGCAGAATAGTGGCTGCAGCTCTTAAATGGGTACTTCACTGCTCGGCATTTGGAACAAACTGTTACGAGCGCTGGAGCCGGCACCGGGAACTCATGACATCATAGCCCCGCCAAACCTGAGCAGCGGAATACCCCTTTAAGGTGACTGGAGGATACAGCATGATGTAACAGTAGAACAGTAAGTGCAGCTCAGGATGTGACTGTAGGATAACGGGGCTGCATTGGGGCTGCAGCTCTGGAAGTGACTGGGGGATAAGGTATGGTCTAACAGCAAAATAAAGAGTGCAGCTGTGGAGGAAAAGCTATGATGTAACAGGAAAATAGTGACTGTAGCTCTGGACGTGACTGGAGTATAAGGCATAGTGAAACAGCAGAATAATGGCTGCAGCTCTGGAGGTGACTGTAGGATAAGGCATGGTGTAAATGCAGAATAGGAAATGCAGCTCGAGGTGGTAGGAGGATAAGACATGATGTAACAGCAGAATAGGGCATACAGCTTTGAAGGTGACAGGAGGATAAGACATGGTGTAACAGCAGAATAGTGAGTGCAGTTCTGGAGGTGACAGGAGGATAAGACATGGTGTAACAGCAGAATAGGGAGTGCAGCTTTGGAGGTGACTAAAGTATAAGACATGGTGTAAAAAGCATAATAGTAAAACTACACACACTTCAAGCTGTCTTCTTCCTCTGTGCAGTAAGGCTTAAGGGCCTGCGGGTCAAGTGACTCAGGTCCTTAAAGGATAAGTATCAAGTCCTGGTTGGACTTGATGGACGTATGTCTTTTTTCAACCATACTAACTATGTAACTATGAAAAGAAACTTATCCATTATCCAAAGAATAGGGGATAAGTTTTAGATAGTGGGGGTCTGTGTCAGGAACTGTCCAAAGCAGGAGAGATTGCTATGGGGATTTGCTTCTACTCTGGGCAGTTCCTGGCATTGACAGAGGTGTCAGCAGAGAGCAGTGTGGTCAGACAGAAAAGAACTATACAACTTCCTCTGGAAGGGTTAAGATTTCAAAATAGAAGTAATTTGCACATCTGTATAACTTTCTGACACCAGTTGATTTGAAAAAAATTGTTTTCCACTGGAGTACCTCTTTAACAATACTCTTTCTTCAAGCTGAAGACTTGAGCACTTTGATTTCACAGTGTGGACTGGAGACGACCTTTTGGGTAAAATCCTCCAAACTCTGTACCGTGCTGTGATCACTACACACATGGCCTTGATCTGTCTTAAGTGATGAAACTTGCAATTGGAAAAGGACAGGGACTTGCTTGTAACAGAACTTAAAGGGGTACTCCGGTGGACAACAATGTTTTCAAATCAACTGGTAACTGAAAGTTAAACAGATTTGTAAATTACTTCTATTTATAATATCTCAAGTCTTTAGTAAATATCAGCTGCTGTATACCACAGAGGAAGGTGTGTAGATATTTCTAGTCTGACCACAGTGATCTCTGCTGCTACCTCTGCCCGTGTCAGGAATTGTCCAGAGTAGAAGCAAATCCCTATAGTAACCCTTTTCTGTTCCAGACAGTTCCTGACATGGACAGAGGTGTCTGCAGAGAGCAGTGTGGTCAGACTGGAAAGAACTACACAACTTTCTTTGTATTTCAACTGATAAGTATAGGGAAGCTTAATAAGTAGGGTCATAATCAAAATCAGTAAATTAAATAAATGAACACAATGGCCCTCACTAAGAATGGAGTACCATTGTCTTTTTGGGGTTTTCTTCACAACAGCTATTTTTCCAGGGTATTTACAAATTTTATAACAAGACAGGACGGCTTCATATTATGCTAATATCTTTCCTTTACTTTACTAATGCTAATAACTTCCCTGTCTCGATAACATCCTCTTTCTTGCTGCTCAGCAGTCTCAGATAAGATACTATACATGTCACAAACCGGCAGGACAGGTAGTGGATCCTCTAGACCAGAGAGGCAATGGCGTGGGTCGTACTGGGGGATCGGTTCTAAGCAGTTACTGGTCTTCACCAGAGCCTGCCGCAAAGCGGGATGGATTTGCTATGGCGGTAACTACCAGGTCAAGTCCCCCAGTAGCGACTCGACCTCTCTGGCAGCTGATATGGCGTGGCACTCAGGGAGCAGGCAAGAGCGTAGTCGGACGTAGCAGAGGTCAGGGCAGGCGGCAAGGGTTCACAGGCGAGTAGTCGGTAGCAACGGGTTCGGCAACGGGCAAGGCAATACAAGGCTACAGGAAACGCTTTCTCAGAGGCACAAGGGCACAAAGATCCGGCAAGGGCAGGAAGGGGCAGGTTACATTTATAGGGAAGGAACCAGAGGTCAGTAACCAGCGCACCAATCAATGGCGCGCTGGCCCTTTAAATTTACAGAAGCCGGCGCGCGCACGCCCTAGAGAGCTGGGCCGCGCATGCCAGGAGGCAGAGACCATCAGCACAGGGAGCGAGGAGCAAGGTGAGACAGACCGGGATGTGGCGCGTGAGCGGGGACCAGCCGCCACGGCAGCCGCGTCCCCGACACAAGGGGACCCGTGCTCCCGGTCAGCGCGTCTGACCGAGAGGCGCCAGGATCCCGAGGAGGGAGGCCGAGGAAGCGGGCGCTCCAGTCCGGAGGAGGGGACCGGAGCGCTCGCTGTGACAATACCCCCCCCCCACTTAGGTCTCCCCCTCTTTTTGGTACCCAGAAAACTGAGGATGAGTCTGTGGTCCAAGATGTTCTCCTCAGGCTCCCAAGACCTCTCCTCAGGACCGCAGCCCTCCCAATCAACCAAAAAAATATTTTCCCCCAAGAGAACTTGGTCGCCAAGATCTCCTTGACAGAGAATATATCAGAGGTGCCGGTGACCGGGGTGGGAGAAAAAAGCTTGGGAGAAAAACGGTTAAAGACAGCAGGTTTAAGAAGGGAGACATGGAAAGAGTTATGGATTCGGAGGGAGGGGGGGGAAATGGAGCTGATAAGAGACTTGATTGATACGACTCTTGATTTTATAGGGCCCCAAGTAACGAGGGCCCAACTTGTAACTTGGGACCCTAAATCGGATGTACATAGAGGAGAGCCATATCTTGTCACCCGGGCGAAATTACGGAAGAGCTCTGCTTCTCTTGTCAGCTTGAACCTTCATACGGGCGAAAGCCTTGAGGAGAGCGGCGTGAGTTTCTCGCCAGATGGAAGAAAAGTCCTGTACAAGACTGTCAGTGGCAGGTACAGAAGAAGGAGTGGGATACTGCGGCAGAGGTGGAAGAGGATGACGGCCAAAAACTACAAAGAAAGGAGACTTGTTGGAGGCAGAGGATTGTTTGTAGCTGTAGGAGAACTCCGCCCAGGGAAGTAGATCCGCCCAATCGTCATGGCGAGAGGATACAAAGTGGCGCAGATAGTCACCCAGTTAGACTGAGGATGGGATGAAGAAGAAAAGTCCAATTTGATCCCGAACTAACCACATAGAGCCGTCCAGAATTTGGAGACAAATTGTACCCCCCGATCCGCGAAAATATGTTTGGGAAGGCCATGGAGGCGGAAGATGTGTTGGAAGAATTGTTTGGCCAGCATGAGTGCAGAGGGAAGACCGGGCAGGGGCACAAAGTGAGCCATCTTGGAGAAGCGATCCACCATGACCCGAATAACAGACTTGCCATGGGAGGAGGGAAGATCTGTAACAAAGTCCATAGCGATGTGAGACCAGGGAACTTCCGGAACAGGTAGGGGTAAGAGGAGACCCGCTGGTCTCTGGCGAGGCGATTTATCTCGGGCACAAATTATACAGGCTTGGACGAAGTCCGAGACATCTTTCTCCAGAGAAGGCCACCAGTACCTCTGGGAGATTAGTTGGAGAGATTTTTGCACCCCAGGATAACCGGCAAAAGGAGAAGCGTAGCCCCACTTGAGAATTTGCAACCGCTGACGTGAAGGTACTGAGGTTTTGCCAGGGGGAAGAAGGTGCAGGTCCACGGGAGCGACGGCAATAAGGCGTTCTGGTGGGATAATATATTGAGGAGTTAACTCGTCGCCCACCACATCAGAAGAGCGAGACAGAGCATCTGCCCTAATGTTCTTACAAGGCGGACGGAAATGGATCTCAAAATTAAAGCGGGCGAAGAACAGAGACCAACGAGCCTGACGGGGATTTAGTCTCTGAGCAGACTGGAGATAAGCCAGGTTCTTGTGGTCAGTGAAGATATTCACAGGATGTGTGGCGCCCTCGAGTAGATGTCTCCATTCCTCCAGTGCTAATTTAATAGCCAGCAGTTCTCTGTCCCCAATGGAATAATTTCTCTCTGCGGGAGAGAATGTCTTCGAAAAGAAGCCACAAGTTACAGTCTTGCCCCTGGAAGACTTCTGAGGGAGCACAGCTCCGGCTCCAACCGAGGAGGCATCCACAAGAGAGAAGGGCTTGGTGGAATCTGGTCTAGAGAGAACAGGTGCTGAGGCAAAGGCGGCTTTCAGGGACTGGAAGGCCTCTTCAGCTTGGGAAGGCCAGGATTTAGGGTTAGCGCCCTTTCTAGTTAAAGCCACAATAGGGGCCACCAGAGTGGAATAGTGAGGGATGAATTGCCTGTAGTAATTAGCAAAGCCCAGAAATCTCTGTATGGCTCGGAGTCCTGAGGGGCGTGGCCAATCCAGAACCGCCAAGAGTTTGGCTGGGTCCATTTGAAGTCCTAGGGCTGAGATAATGGAAAGGCAGGGAGGACCGTTCAAAAAGACATTTTTCAATCTTGGCATATAGGCGATTTCTCCTAAGACGAGTGAGAACTTGTCGCACATGGCCCTGGTGTTGGTCCAAATTGGAGGAAAAGACAAGGGTGTCATCCAAGTATACGACCACGCAGGTGTAAAGTAAGTCACTGAAAATATCATTGGCGAATTCCTGGAAGACGGCAGGTGCGTTACAGAGGCCTAAGGGCATCACCAGGTACTCGAAATGGCCATCCCTTGTGTTAAAGGTGGTCTTCCACTCGTCTCCCTCATGGATACGGATCAAATTATAGGCCCCACGAAGGTCCAATTTGGTGAAGACCTTTTCCCCACGGAGACGATCGAAAAGTTCAGGGATTAGGGGATTAGGTTCTTGATGGTAATTTTATTAAGTCTTCTGTAGTCGATGCAGGGGCAGAGGGAGCAGTCCTTTTTAGTCACAAAGAAGAAACCTGCCCCAGCAGGAGAAGATTTTCTTATGAATCCTCTCTGTAGGTTCTCTCGTATATAGTCGGACATGGCAAGAGTCTCAGGAGGTGAGAGAGGATAAATTCTGCCCCGGGGTGGAGTAGAACCGGGTATGAGGTCGATCGGACAATCATAGGGTCTGTGAGGAGGAAGGACCTCGGCTTGTTTCTTGCAGAAGACATCCGCAAAGGAATGGTATGGTTTGGGCAGACCAGGAGGCGGAGAAACTTGCGGGTCCTGTTTGACAAGAGCAGACTTGAGACACCGGTCAGAACAGGAGGAGCCCCAACGCAAGATCTCCCCGGTGGACCAATTCAGGACAATGACGTTGAAGCCACGGCAGGCCCAAGAGGAGTTCGGAAGAGCAGAAGGGAAGGACAAATAACTCCAAAGTCTCTGTATGAAATATCCCAATGTCCATCTGCAGAGGCTGAGTACGGTACTGCACTGTGGCAGAGAGTCTCTCACCGTTAAGAGTAGAGATGAGGAACGGCTTGGGTAGACGGATTATGGTAATACGGTACTTGTCAACCAAAGAGGCGTGGATGAAGTTGCCAGCTAAACCGGAATCCAAGAAGGCGGCAGTGGAGAAAGAGGACTTGGAAGAGAGGGACAACTGCATGGGTATGATGAGGCGTAGAGAGGAAGAGTCCACACCTAGCAACGCCTCTCCCACGTTTACTAGGTGCGAGCGTTTTTCTGAATGCGGTGGACGTAGAGGACAATCTCTTAGGAAGTGCTCGGTACTGGCACAGTACAGACACAGGTTCTCGTCTCTGCGACGGCTTCGTTCTTGCGGAGTCAGGCGTGATCGATCCACCTGCATGGCCTCCACTGTAACGGGTTGAGGTGGACACAGAAAAACAGGAGCCAGACAAGGGTAGCGTCTAGGACAAGCTTTTTCCTTTTCCAGGAGGAGTTCCTCTTGTCTCTCGATGAAACGCTTGTCTATCCTAGTGGCCAGCAAAATGAGGTCACTAAGGGTGGAAGGTAGCTCACGTGCAGCCAGAACGTCCTTTATCTCGCTGTTAAGTCCCTTCTTGAAGGTGGCACAAAGGACTTCATTGTTCCAGTTCAGTTCAGAAGCTAGGGTGTGGAACTGAATGGCATAGTCACCCACGGTAGAACCTCCTTGGGTCAAGTTTAATAAGGCAGTCTCTGCGGAGGTAACCCGGGCAGGTTCCTCGAAAACATTCTGGAACTCCTGGCAGAAGCTCTGGACGGAAGAGGTGGCTGGATCAGCGTGGTCCTATAGCGGTGTAGCCCAGGCCAGGGCCTTCCCGAACAGCAAACTGAGGATAAAGGCTACCTTGGCTCGCTCAAAAGGGAATCGGTCGGAGAGCACTGCGACAGGAACCCACGGCTCTGCTTCGGATCTCCGTCATATTTGTCAGGCAGCGACAAAACGGACTCTGGTACCGGAGGCTACTGCAGGCGGAGGTGATGCAGCAGGTGCAGATGGAGGGATTGGCTGTTGCTGAGAAGGCAAAAGCTGCTGCATCATAGCGGTCAGCTGAGCCAGCTGTTGACCCTGCTGGGCCACAATGGTGGTGAGGTCTGCTAGGCTTGGCAGGGGAACATCAGCGGGATCAGTGGCCGGATCTTACTGTCACGAACCGGCAGGACAGGTAGTGGATCCTCTAGACCAGAGAGGCGATGGCGCGGGTCGTACTGGGGGATCGGTTCTAACCAGTTACTGGTCTTCACCAGAGCCCGCCGCAAAGCGGGATGGATTTGCTGCGGCGGTAACTACCAGGTCGTGTACCCCAGTAATGACTCAACCTCTCTGGCAGCTGATATGGCGTACCACAGGGAGCAGAGCGTAGTCGGACGTAGCAGAGGTCAGGGCAGGCGGCAAGGGTTCACAGGCGAGTAGTCGGTAGCAACGGGTTCGGCAACAGAACCAGAGGTCAGTAACCAGCGCACCAATCAATGGCGCGCTGGCCCTTTAAATTTACAGAAGCCGGCGCGCGTGCGCCCTAGAGAGCCCGTCGGCGCAGGGAGCGAGGAGCAAGGTGAGACAGACCAGGACGCGGCACGTGAGCGGGGACCAGCCGCCACGGCAGCCGCGTCCCCGACACAAGGGGAAACGTGCTCCCGGTCAGCGCGTCTGACCGGGAGGCGCCGGGATCCCGAGGAGGGCGGCCGAGGAAGACCGGAGGGGACCGGAGCGCTCGCTGTGACAATACACTTATTTTTGTCAATTTTATATGTGAATGTTATACTGTATTATGGCATATTCTATATAATCATTACATAACATTATATATATATATATATATATATATATATATATATATATATGTAGTTTCCTTTAAACACTTATATTCTATTCATATCTTCTCCCTTCTTTATATTTGTTTTCTCCGTCATTCTTCACTTGTTCCGTACACCCCCCACAAGTATTAACCCTCATTTAACACTTTAATACCTTTACTAAACATTCTACTATATATTCCTACTTTACTTCTTACTGTTAAAATCTCCTCATTGCGGCACCATCAGCTCCGGACCTCTCGCGCCACTGCTGACGTCATCGGCCTTGCTCTCACAGCTGGTCATCAGCTGTTCTCTGAGATGGGGCTTTCTCTCCTCACAGAACGCGCTCCTGTCAGTCATGTCACACAGCTCCTTGCTCCCTCAGAACTCATCTGCCACCGCACAATAAGTCCAACATTTTATTCTCTATGGTCTCCTCATGCTTCAGTCAACCCCAAGCTTTGTCATTCAGCCAATATATGGTTTAATGATGCTGCTGGGCCTGGGCATGGGCCTAAAAAATTTTATGGTAGCACTAGCTACCAAAAATCCTCTATTAAAATTTCTGAATTTATCTTTTAATCTTAGGGATTGTGAAGCCCTAGTGTCTCCTCATGCTGCTGCCAGCTCCCAGCTGTGTCATTCAGCAACTATATGGTCTCCTCATGCTGCCAACACCTCCACGCTGTGTCATTCAGCCACTATATGGTCTTCTCATGCTGCCAACATCTCCACGCTGTGCCATTCAGCCATTACATGGTCTCCTCATGCTGTCAACACCTCCACGCTGTGTCATTCAGCCACCATATGGTCTCCTCATGCTTCAGCCACATCCAAGCTTTGTCATTCAGCCACTATATGGTCTCCTCGTGCTTCAGCCAACACCTCTATGCTGTGTTATTTAGCCACTATATGGTCTTCTCATGCTGCCATCAGCTCCACGCTGTGTAATTCAGCCACTATATGGTCTCCTCATGCTGCCACACCTCCATGCTGTGTCATTCGGCCACTATATGGTCTCCTCATGCTTCAGCCACATCCAAGCTTTGTCATTCAGCCACTATATGGTCTCCTCATGCTTCAGCCAACACCTCCACGCTGTGTCCTTCAGCCACTATATGGTCTCCTCATACTGATGCCACCTCCAGGCTCTGTCATTGTGCCACTCTGTGGCAGTGATTCTAAAAGCGATGCCTGTAATCTCCATGTCATACTGAATAACAGTATTATTTCATTACCCCAGCACACTCCATATGCGTGTTAGAACAAAGTGTTCTACGCCCCTATTGAGGCTCTGTGTAGTCCAGAAATAGCTGTTTTTAATATAGCCGTGAATAAATTCAGATCGAACCAAATTTTTTTGAAAAATTTGGCAAATCGGACGAATCAAATTTTTCAAAAGTTCGCTGATCTCTAGCGCCTATATAAACAATAAAATGTACACAGCACTTTCAGGAGTGACATAGATATATAGATAGATAGATCTACTCAACGCGTGTGTATGTTTGTGTGTGTGTGTGTGTATGTTCCAGCATCACGTCCAAACGGCTAAAGATATCAACATGAAACTTGGCACACGTTACTTAAATGTCAACAATAAACATAGGATAGGTGATTTAACCCTTTCTCACCCCCATTTGCCAGGGGCGGGGTTTATGTTTAAAGTCCCCTACAAGTCAATGGGAAATATATGTTACTGCATAACTTCCAAACGGCTGGAGATATTTCGATAATACTTGGTCACATGTTACTTATATGTCCACTTAAAACATACAATAGTTAATTTAACCCTTAACTACCCCCATTTGTGAGGGTCGGGGTTTTTGTTTAAAGTCCCATGCAAATCAATGGGAAATGTATGTTCCCACATAACTTCCGCACGGCTGGAGATATTTCAATACCTGGTACACATATTACGGGTCGGGATAGGAGGTCGGAATAGGAGGTCGGGATAGGAGGACTGGGATAGTTGGACCGGGATAGGAGGTCAGGATAGGAGGTTGAGATAGGATGTCAGGATAGGAGGTCGGGATAGGAGGTCGAGATAGGAGGTCAAGATAGGAGGTCGAGATAGGAGGACAAGATCGAGATAGGAGGATGGGATAGGAGGACAGGATAGGAGGTCGAGATAGGAGGTCAAGATAGGAGGTCGAAATAGGAGGACGGGATTAGAGGACAGGATAGGAGGTTGGGATAGGAGGTCGGGATAGGAGGTCGAGATAGGAGGTCAGGATAGGAGGTCGAGATAGGAGGATGGGATAGGAGGTCAGGATAGGAGATCGGGATAGGATGTCAGGATAGGAGGTCAAGGTAGGAGGACGGGATAGGAGGTCAGGATAGGAGGTCGGGATAGGAGGTCGGGATATGAGGATGGAATATGGGCTTGGGATATGACAACAATATATGAGGACGGGTTATGAAGTCAAAAGCTTCCTCCTTTGTTTATTTTCCTCCCCAACAAGGATTAGGAAGGAAGAACCGGGAAACGTTGGGTACTCCGCTAGTAGATAGATAAAAGATTGATGGGTTATCCTTATTAGTGTTAAAATCCTGGAGAACCCATTTGAAGAGAATCTGTGGTCAGTCCAAATAAATGTCGCCATTTACCCATGTGAACATACTCTAAGAGTAGGAATTCGGGTAGAAAAACAGACATGGTGCACATCTACAATCTTGTATAATGATCTCATTGCTTCTCAGCATAATATCAAAAACTAACAGGTTGTTAGTATACATTTTTGATCAAAAAGTACAAGCCCACTCGCCACGTCAAGGCCACCTATTTAGAGTGGGTCCCTAACGTCCCTAGCATAAAATGGTGCAGCACCGGGCGGCGACCACCGCCGCCGCGACACCAATGCCCACAGGGGGGAACGACCCACCGGCAGAGCAGCCCCAATGCCACTCAAACCAGTCTATGGGCCGCACGCCCCCCCCCCCCCCCCCACAGACACGGCGCCACGGCAGCAACGGACACCGCACAGCACCACACCAGTGTGAACAAGGTGCAATAGCTCACTTACCATGCTCTCCCAGTCAGACTGGGAGGCTGCTAGGAAAGAAATGGGCCATGTGTAGCTGACTACTACTTATATAGGGTTGGGCTGAGGGGGTGGGGAAGAGTGCAGCACATGTTCAAACAAAAAAAAAAGGAGGGGATAGAAATCACAGTGTGAATTCGGGTAGAAAAACAGACATGGTGCACATCTAAAATCTTGTATAATGATCTGATTGCTTCTCAGCATAATATCAAAAACTAACAGGTTGTTAGTATACATTTTTGATCAAAAAGTACAAGCCCACTCGCCACGTCAAGGCCACCTATTTAGAGTGGGTCCCTAACGTCCCTAGCATAAAATGGCGCAGCACCGGGCGGCGACCACCACCGCCGTGACACCAATGCCCACAGGGGGGAACGACCCACCGGCAGAGCAGCCCCAATGCCACTCAAACCAGTCTATGGTCCGCACCCCCCAAT
The DNA here is from genome assembly GCF_029499605.1 of Hyla sarda. NCBI lineage: Eukaryota > Metazoa > Chordata > Amphibia > Anura > Hylidae > Hyla > Hyla sarda. The sequence goes on from NC_079191.1 coordinate 119,983,783, forward strand.
AAGTAGCCAATAAATAAGGATTTTTTAACCTACACAGATCAATATTTTGCTATTCAACAATCACCCCCATGTAATAGGGCCCTTGAGATACAGCTGAGGGTCATTGGTCTTTCTCTATTAATCTTAAGTGGCTTTTATTAATTCACCAAGGTGAAAATGAAGACATTTTCAGGAGAGCTACTTAAAAATGATACTGACGAAAGTGTAATAAACATAAAATACCAGCATTTCTAAATACACAGGAATATTTGTGGTTTCTTTACCCTTTAAGTTACCAACAAATTCAGGAATCTTCCAGAGGTTTACTTATTTTTGTTTTACAATGGAAAAACACAAAGTCAACTAAATAAATGATCTTTTGTTTAGAAAACTAAGCCAAGATAAGGAAGAGTCATGAGTGTCAGCAACAAGTGGGAATTGTCTTGCACCTTCCTAAACAATTAGAAGGGGTCAAGTTGTGTGATGTCGTGACCACTCCAGGATCACAGCAGAGTTCACGAGAATGCTGAACTCTGCTCATGGTCCTAAGGAGGCCTGAAACCTTATCCCTTTCCTGGAAAGAGAGAGAGATGGTAAAGTCTGACCAAACGAGAGAAACAGCTGCTTCTAGCCCTGACTCCAAGACTGGACAAAACACTTTGATGTGGAGGCACCTCAACCAATCACTACTTTCCCGACTTATCAGTCCTATTGCTTTAAACGTGACCTTTGAACTGCTCGTATGATGACTCTTTCATATGTGCTGTATCCATATCACTGAGCTGTCCTTTTCTATTACACTTTCCAAGCGAAAACAAAGATGAAAACGCAAAGGTGAAACGTTATACAAGAGGACAAGACGAACATATAGAAGGGCTCTGCTAAGGCTTATAAAATAAATATAGCAGTCTTAACCTTTTCACTTTTCAATGGCGCCTACAAAATGCTACAAATCAACAGTAACCACCTCCAGTGACCTGCTAGTGAATGAGTAATCTGCGCAACCAATAGCCGGGATATAGAATTATTATGGGAACAAATATGGAGATAATTGTAGGATATATAAACTTTATTCTAGTTAATTTCCAAACAGCCACGGTCATTATGATATAGCTTAAGTGCTGAAGAAGGAAAAAAAAAGTTCAGTCAACAAATACAGTCTAGTATAAAAAGTATGTGCCCCCTTCCAACTTGGACATTTTCATGTTTAATTGTGTAACCACATTCAATCATGGTGGGTTTATTTAGGCCATTATTTCTTATCTGTGAACACTGATGTGTTTTTCTCATTTCCTTTGTGTTATATTGTTCAGCCAAACTGGCATCATTTTTTATAATCCAATAAAGATTCTTTTGAAACTAAGTCAAATGGCTCCTAAGACTAGGACTCAAAGGCAACTTTTGTGAAATTGCAAGACTTGATTTCAAACTTTCCCAATAGGCTAAACATTGGAAATCTTGTGATTTTTACTAGGGATGATCGCACAAATCGCTTCATTAAACTCCATTTAGTGTGGTCCAGGCTCCAGGGCATCTAAAATGGCGGATCCCCATGTGAGGACATGGGGCAAGGAATCCTGTGAAGGCGGTAACAAGGGTAGGCAAGATGACCCTGAATCACATGCAGCACGTAGCCTATCAGCAGCCAGTCACCCCTGTGATGTCACAGCCCTATATAATCGGCAGCCATATTGCAGCCAGTCACTTCAGTCTTTCATTGCAGAGAGATAGATAGGTACAGAGAGTGCTGTGTGTTGGCCAGAAAAGCTTTTTTCCAACAGCGATTTACCTCCTATTCACGTCAGCCTTCTAATGCACAGAGAGAAGGACAGAGAGCAGTATGTGTTGCACAGAAAAGCATTTTTACAGCAGCAATTCACCTCCCAGTCACTACAGCGTTCAATTACAGAGAGGGACAGAGAGAAGTATGTTGCACAGAACAGCAACGATTCAGCTGAAGCACAAATCCTGCCTAGAAGCACAGATAAGGAAGGGAGTGAGATTGAGAGAGAGAGTGGAATTTTGGGTGTAGTACACAGTGACTGTGTGCTGCAGCACTGGTGTGTAGTGCTGCTGTTGTAAACAAATACTTTTTTAAAGGTACTGGAGCGCATTGTCCTCCCCTCATAAGTACATACCACATACGTACATCTAAGTGGTGTACTATTTTGTTTCTGTTAAATTCTCAAGGGCCTAGATACTGTGAAAGATCAGGCAAAAGTACACACCAGCCCAAAAGTACACTCATGCTGGAGTTGTGGAAAAAAACAGCGCCCCTCATAAGTGCATAACACATACATACATCTAAGTGTTGTACCATTTTGTTCCTGTTAAAGTCTTAAGGGTCTAGTTACTTTGAAAGGCCAGACAAAAGTACATACCTGCTATTTTTCTAGACAGATACGTTTTAAGCGTAGTGGAGCGTATTGTACTCCCCTCACATACGCACAACATGGTGACAGCAGTGGGAGCAGTGGAAGTCTGGAGCCAAATGTGTCCGGGGAAGACCACCTGCTTCGCGGCAGCCTACCTGCCTGGGAGGTAGTGGAACAGGAGTCCCTGAAGTCGGCGGCAGTAGCAGTCAGTGCGGATGTTAACATGGCCACATGTAATTTAAAAAAAATATCTTTAATCTTTTAAATTGTGAGGCCCTTTGGTCTGGTCAGGTTGCTGCCACCTCCAGTCTGTGTCATTCTGTCACCTTATGGTCTATTCTTGCTGCTGCCACCTCCAGACTTGGTCATTCTGCCACATTTTGGTCTCCTCATGCTGGTGCCACCTCCAGGCTCTGTCATTTTGCTGCCATGTGGTCACCTCATGCTGCTGGGACATTATCTAAAAAATGTTATGGTAGCACTAGATTTTAAAATCTTCAATTTCATTTTGAAAATGTAAATTTTAACCCCTTAAGGACACGGGCTTTTTCCGTTTTTTCATTTTCAACTTAAAATAAATCATAACTCTTTAAAATTTTCACCTTAAATTCTATATGATGGCTTATTTTTTGCATCACTAATTCTCCTTTGTAATGAAATTAGTCATTTTACCCAAAAATCGACGGTGAAACGGGAAAAAAAATCAATGTGCGACAAAATTGATGAAAAAACACAGTTTTGTAAGTTTTGGGGGCTTCCGTTTTTACGCAGTACATTTTTCGGCAAAAATGATACCTTATCTTTATTCTGTAGGTCCATACAGTTAAAATGATACCCTACCTGTATAGGTTTGATTTTGTATCACTTCAGAAAAAAATCATGAATACGTTTAAAATTGTCATATTCTGACCCCTATAACTTTTTATTTTTCTGTGTTCAGGGCACTATGAGGGCTCATTTTTTGCGCCGTGATCTGAGGTTTTTAGCGGAACCATTTTTGTTCTGATCAGACTTTTTGATCACTTTTTATTCACTTTTTTGTGGTATAGAAAGTGATCAAAAATGCGCTATTTTGGACTTTGGAATTTTTTTGCGCGTACGCCATTGAATGTGCGGTTTAAAAAGTGGTATATTTTTATAATTCGGACATTTCCGCACACGGCGTTACAACATATGTTTATTTTTATTTTTATTTACACTGTGTATTTTTTATTCTTGGAAATGCCGGATGATTCAAACTTTTATTAGGGGAAGGGATAATTGAAAGGGTTAATGATTTTTTTACACTTTTCTTATGCAATATTATAGCTCCCATAAGGGGCTATAACATTGCATTAACTGATCTTTTACACTGATTGATCCATCTCCATTGGAATGGATCAATCAGTGTTTTCGGCGATTTAATGCTCAAGCCTGGATCTCAGGCTTGAAGCATTCAATCGGCGATCGGACTGCAGGAAGGAAGGTAAGAGACCTTCCTCCTGTAGTACAGCTGTTCGGGATGCCGCGATTATACCGTGGCGATCCCGAACAGCTCCCTGAGCTAACCGGCAACTTTCACTTTTGTTTTTAGCCGATCAGTGCCGTGCGCTATTAGAGGCGGGTCCTGGCTTCATTATGACGCCGGGCCCGCCGCGATATGATGCGGGGTCACCGTGTGACCCCACGTTATATCACAGGACCGGGACCCAGGACGTACCCATACATCCTGGGTCCTTAAGAGGTTAATCTTAGGAATTGTGAGGCCCTATGGTCTCCTCATGCTGCTGGCACATTGCTTAAAAATGTTTATGGTAGCACTAGCTACCCTAAATCTTCAATTAAAATTAGAAAATGTATCTTTTAATCTCAGGAATTGTGAGGCCCTATGATCTCATCATGCTGCTCGGACATTACCTAAAAAGTTTTATGGTAGCACTAGCTACCATAAATCTTCAATTTAAATTTGAAAATGTATCTTTTAATCTTTGGAATTGTGAGGCTTTATGGTCTCCTCATGCTGCTGCCACCTCCAGGCTTGGTCATTCTGTCACTACATGGTCTCCTTATGCTCCTGCCACCTCCAGGCTTTGCCATTGTACCACCATGTAGTCTGCTTATGCTGCTGGCACATTACATAAACATTTAAAAAAATATATATTTGAATTAAGTTTAATTTTAATTAATCATTTTTATAAAAATGCCCTTCCAGCATTCCATGCAAACAGAGTTACACAGGGGAGAAATTGCTAAAAGTCATTCATCAAGAAATCGAATCATGGCTTACTCTACAAAAACTGGAAATGGGAACCATGGTGACCGACAAGGGGAAGAACATCTTGTCTGCGCTGCTTCAAGGAAACCTGAGCCATGCGCCCTGCATAGCACACGTGTTCAGTCTGGTTGTCAAGTGATTCCTGAAGTGTTCCCCCCATCTGCAAGACATCCTAACAATGGGAAGAAAACTTTGCATGCACTTCAGCCACAGGTACACCACAAAGCACACCCTCCTTGAGCTGCACCTTCAAACCAACATAGTCTGATTTGTGACGTTTCCACACCTTGGAATTCCACAGAGAACAGAGAAAAGCCATCATTGATTCCTTGATGATCCAAACGGATAGGGGGACTCCCCTGTGTAGCTTCAATGTCAACCTGTGGCAGCTCATACGTGACATTTGCTCAGGCCCTTTGAGGAAGCCACATTATTGCCAGGAAAACAGGATGAATGACATCATTCCACTGCCTCATATCCTACAACACATGTTGGAAACTATGGCTGGTCAGGGCACTGGAGACGTGGTGCCTACATCTCAAGGCCACATGAGCCCTGTGGGGGCTGAACTGGAAGAGGAGGGGGACAGTGGAGTACAGGCAAGGTTTTGCGAAAGGAGAGGAGGAGCTGGAGCAGGCTGTGGGGCTACAGGGTGATGAGGAAGACGAGACAGAGGACCCAGACACACCGTGGCCATGTGGTCTCCTTGTGCTGCTGGAATATTAAATGAAACTTAATCATAATCTATTTTAAATCTTCAATTAAAATTTTCCAAAACATTTTTATTCCTTTCATTGTGAGGCCCTATGGTATTGTAATGCTGTTGCCACCTCCATGCTGGGTGGTTCTGCCTCTATATGGTCTCCTCTTGCTGCCACCAATTCCAGACTGCATCATTCTGACAGATTATGGTCTCCTCTTGCTACTGCCACCTCCAGGCTCTGTCATTGTGCCACCATATGGTCTCCTTATGCTGTTGGCACCTTAGATTAAACGTTTAACATTGTCATGTACCTAAAATCTTCAATTTACATTTCATAAAATATCTTTAATCTTTTTTATTGTGAGGCCCTATGGTCTCGTCCGGCTGCTGCCACCTCTAGGCTCTGTAATTGTGCCGCCATGTGACTCCTTGTTAGATTGGATTTTGTGGTCATACAGTATTAGTTCAAAGTAAACGCCAGGACATTAAACTTGGGAATCTAATATAAATCTTAAATTTAAAAAAATCAATATCATCTTTTCAAGACTGAGGCCCTATGGTCGTCGACATCATATATTACTTGTGGAATTACCACAAGAATCGAATGAAACAGCTTGGAGCGATAACAATGAACCATAACTGATTAAATGAAACATTCACACTTTCACAGTCAGAGGGGCACTGAGAGGCAGGGGCTGGAACAGGTGGTATCTCGCCTAGCGGAGGAACACCAGCTCGATTTTAAGATACAAGTACGAGCTTTTTCACTGCAGCCACATCTAGCTTTATGCGCCCACTTATCCAACAGCACTGAAGCTTAATGTGCTCCTGTTCAAGTTGCTGGTAGTGCAGTCCCTCCCTTTTCTAGTGGACACTCAGAGTATAGGGGTGTGCTGAGAGGCAGGGGCTGGGACAGGCAGTAGCTGGCCTCAAGGCGGACCGCCAGCTCGATGCTCACTAGAAAGGGTACTGAAAAAATTTAAATAAATTCAAATTAAATTAAATAAAATTCTCTTTATTATGTAAAATTTTGACGCCATATGGTCTCCCTGCTGCCACATCCAGACGCTCTGCGGCAGTGATTCTAATAGCGATGCCTGTAATCTGCATGTCAGAATAATAGTATTATTTAATGTCTGAATAACAGTATTATTTCACTAACACAGCACACTCCCTATGTGTGTTGGGACAAGGCAAAGTGTTCTACACCCCTATTGAGGCTCTCTGTAGGCCAGAAATATAGGCCATTTTTAATAGCGATTCACCGCAAATAAATTCGGACCGAAACTAAAAAAAAATAGAAATTTCGGCAAATCGGCCAAATCGAATTTTTCAAAAATGTGGCCATCTCTAAATATTACATATCTGTGATTTTTTTTTTTTTTTTTTTTTTTTACTGCCAAGTAACATTTAGACCTTTAGTGAACTGCTATAGCAAGACCATAATTTTAATTTGGGCAAAAGTTCCTAAAAGGGTATAGACAGACCTGCTGCTAGGGATGAATGGACAAGTTGAGTCTGTGACTTTCTGCTGTACCTAAAAAGCAGGGGGTCTTCTCCATTATATTCTATATGGGAACACCCAGAATGTATCATACATATGTCAGGTTAGAGTGTATGAAAAGAGGGTCATCTAAAATGATATATCTTTCTCCTTTGTAACCCTATATAACTCCAGTCTAAAGTAAATCCCAGTGTAAGGTTGCTATGGATTTATCAAGAGGTGCACACCTTTCAATAAATCCAAGCACATGTGAGGCTGCCTTTGCACCAATTTTAGAAATCTACACTAGCTCTACATTCTACAACATTCTTTGTAGTAAATATGTTGCATGGAGGCGGACTCGCTCCCTTTGCTCTAAACCATGCCGCCTCTGTGGGTAGCTCTGCCAACTTGGAAAGCAAAGCAGAGATCAGTAAAAATTTGGTGGTAATATTAAATGCATGGAATCCACAGAAAAGAAAGTACACCTGAATTTGCCCTAATAGCAAATTTTACATGGCAGCCACAGAGGTCTTCAAAAGGCCTCCAGCTTCCATGGTAACAAATCAACCTCCAACCCCCCTACAAGCAGTTTGCATTGTCAGGATTCCGGTCAGAGTCCTTAAAGTTTCTCCAACTGTCAGAAAACCATTTAGTGGTTGGGGTCTGAGTGGTCACCGATGCCAGTTCAGCCTGCTACATACTCCTCAAGCGCGCATCCATATATATGTATTGCAGATGTCGCTAAGGTTCTAAAGAGGACCCATAAAATAACAATGCAGGATCAATATGTTATCTTAGAAATGTGTGTAGTGTTGTTTTTCTGTTATAAATAAGTTGGCAACAAAAGTATTCACTTTTCCCTATTCAATAGGACATGTCATCATATACATAGTAGACAATCAATAATGACAGATTTTGGGAGTTAAATCCACAAACCATAAACATCTCTAGTGGAAAATACTGGTTCATTGGTACCCATGTCTATAGTATCTCATATAAGTGAGTCCATCCCTCACTGCCTTAAGCTTCCTAGGCATGGTGTTCAATAAAGCTTCACAAGTTGCCACTGGAGTCCTCTTCCACTCCTCCATGACAACATCACAGAGCTTATGGATGTTAGAGACTTTGTGTTCCCCCACGTTACATTTAAGGATGCCCCATAGATGCTCAATAGGGTTTAGGTCTGGAGACATGCCTGGCCAGTCCCACCATCTGCTTCTTTAATAAGGCAGTGGTGGTCTTGAAGGTTTGTTTGAGGTCATTATCATGGTAGAATCCTGCTCTGTGGCCCAGCCTCCGGAGGGAGGGGATCATGCTCTGCTTCAGTATGTCCCTGTACATGTTGGCATTTATGGTTCCCTCAATGAACTGTAGCTCCCCAGTGCAAGCAGGACTCATGCAGCCCCAGACCGTGACACTCCCACCCCCATGCTTGACTGTAGGCAAGACATACTTGTCTTTGTACTCTTCCCTTGGTTGCCACCACTCATGCTTGACACAATCTTAACCTAATAAGTTTATCTTGGATATGGTTCCAGTAATAGTTCATATAAATCAAACTGTTTGCAGGCTTTCTTGTGCATCATCTTCCTTTTGGGACAACGGCCATGCAGACCAATTTGATGCTGTGTGTGGTGTATGGTCTAAAATGGTTTTAGCAATGATAAGCTGAACCCTACCCCACCACTTCAACCTCTGCAGAAATGCTTACAGCACTCATACATCTATTTCCCAAGGACAACCTCTGGATATGATGCTGAGCATGTGCACATAACGTTTGTAGTCGACTAAGGAGAGGTCTGTTCTGAGTGAAACCTGTCCTGTAAAACTAATGTATGGTCTTGCCTACTCTACTGCAGCTTAGTTTTATTGAGAGCTATAACACCAAATTTAAGACACCTGCTCCCCATTCATACCTGAGACATTGTACATTTTAACACTGACGAGTCACATGACAACAGGGAGGGAAAATGGTAAATTTTGCCCAATTTGGACATTTCCACTTAGGGGTGTACTCACTCTTTTTACCCCAGGACACCTCCTTCAGAGACCTTCTCCTCCCCTTGAGACCATGCCCGCAGGGGTTTTTCAAACCCAGCTGGGTACTCCCCCCCCCCCCCCCAGCTTCACCACACCAATTGCTCAATTTCATGACCTCTTTTTCCTTATATGCCTCCGAATCCCCCTCCATCTCCTTCCACGACTGCCGCGTGTGAAACCTTACACGCGCACGTCAACCCACAAGCGAACTGCTCTCTCCACTGCATCTCGAATGGACAACGTCCACAAATCCATGCCGATCGCTTGAAAGTGAACACCATCTCCATCTAAGAAATCAGGCGAAGGCACCTCTAGATCTTTATGCCTCACCCTAATGCCCCCATGCCTCGCGACAAACTTCCCCACCACCTTGTTAACCCATGCCCTCGTATTATTCACACAATGAACCAACCGCGCATGGCTCCACACCAAGCACGCTACAATGTCTGACCAAATTAAAACCAAACCCGGGAACGAAGACCACAGCCAAAGCATATCCAACTTTATGTCTCTCATAAGGGACCTACGAAGTACGAAGCCCCAAGTCGATCCCTCCCGCATATATAACAAGAAAATCAGAAGCCCCATCCAACTCAACAAACGACTGTATAAAAGAAAGCAGGCCCGACCAAAGCAATCAGCCTCTCCTCAACCACCGAACCCTCCAACCGAGACAACCTCAGCTGTTGTCCAGCTGGGCAAACATCTGCATGGCGACTGCCCTTCTTCACAAACGAGTGGCCGACGATCCATACTAAGCAAGATGCCGCACCTGTAAAACACAATTGAAAAAGAAAACATAACGCATACCCCCAAACAGACACCACAGTGCCTCCACCCCACTACAATAAATGAGGCCGCACATAAAGCTTATATCTATCCTACTCCCACTTCCAATGTGTTTAACAACCTCCCGCCCCAGGCCCCACCTTGAAACTTCCGTGGCCACCCCTATCCAAAATGAATGGGAACTAAACACACCGGGCTCCTGTCCAACCTTCCCCAAACAACGGCAAAATATCTGAGTAAATTGAAATCGAGACAGGAACTCCCCATTCTCATGAACCAACAACAGTCCACCCCTAAGCAGGCGAACCGCCTCATACTCACGAAAACATTCACCGGGCACATACTGGAGCCTGCCAAGGCAGCAAGCCACACCAAAACACTTCTCCCAAGCTGGTTGGTTTTTTTGAGCGCCGCAGACGGCATTCCAGAAACGAACAACCACCCTAACATCCACACATTGCAAGCCACCTTCCACCCGCTTACTCGGAGAAACCAACACCCCTATCCTAAAAGCCCCAAAGAAAGCCAGGGAAAACGCCAAACAAAACAGGACAACCTCAGAAGCAAACCTACACACACCCTGCAACACCTCACTCAAACTCAACAACAATGGGTACGACACCGGATGCTGAGAGTCCCGCTCCCCGGGGCCCACCGCCGGAAATTCACACCACCTGACTTACCAAAAAGGATTTAGTAACATCAGGCAGACCGTGAACCTTAAACCAAAAGTCTAATGCTGACAACCAGTGAGACAACCCAGATGGAGAGACACCAGCACCAAATACAGTGGGGATAAAAAGTTTGGGCACCCCAGGTAAAAATTTGTATTAATGTGCATAAAGAAGCCAAGGAAAGGTGGAAAAATCTCCAAAAGGCATCAAATTACAGATTAGACATTCTTATAATATGTCAACAAAAGTTAGATTTTATTTCCATCATTTACATTTACACAGAATACAAAAAAAATGGCATCTACAAAAGTTTGGGCACCCTGCAAAATTTATAGCATGCACTGCCCCCTTTGCAAAGCTGAGACCTGCAAGTGTCATGGATTGTTCTCAATCATCATCTGGGAAGACCAGGTGATGTCAAACTCAAAGGTTTAAAATGCCTAGACTCATCTGACCTTACCCCAACAATCAGCACCATGGGTTTTTCTAAGCAGTTGTCTAGAAATCTGAAACTGAATATAGTTGACGCTCACAAAGCTGGAGAAGGCTATAAGAAGATAGCAATATGTTTTCAGATGTCAATATCCTCTGTTTGGAATGTAATTAAGAAATGGCAGTCATCAGGAACAGCGGAAGTTAAAAAAGATCTGGAAGACCAAGAAAAATATCAGACAGAACAGCTCACAGGATGGTGAGAAAAACCATTCAAAACCTACGTTTGACTGCACAATCCCTCCAGAAAGATCCGGCAGACACTGGAGTTGTGGTACACTATTCCACTGAAAAGAGATACTTGTACAAATATGGTCTTCATGGAAGAATCATCAGAAGAAAACCTCTTCTACATCCTCACCACAAAATCAGCATTTGAACTTTGCAAATGAACATATAGACAAGCCTGATGCATTTTGGAAAAATGAATGGAAAGTTCTGTGGACCGATGAGGTTAAAATTTAACTTTTTGGCCGGAATGAGCAAAGGTACGTTTATAGAAGAAGGGGAACAGAATTTAATGAAAAGAACCTCTGTCCAACTGTTAAGCATGGGGGTGGATCAATCATGCTTTGGGGTTGTATTGCAGCCAGTGGCACAGGGAACCTCTCACGAGTAGAAGGAAAAATGGATTCAATAAAATGTCAGCAAATTTTGGATACTAACTTGATGCCATCTGTGAAAAAGCTGAAGTTAAGGAGTGGGTGGCTTCTACAAATGGATAATGATCCTAAACACACCTCGAAATCCACGGGGGATTACATCAAGAGGCGTAAACTAAAGGTTTTGCATTGGCCTTCACAATCTCCTGACCTCAACATAATTGAAAATCTATGGATAGACCTTAAAAGAGCAGTGCGTGACAGACAACCCAGAAATCTCAAAGAACTGGAAGACTTTTGTAAGGAAGAATGGGCAAAGATACCTCAAACAAGAATTGAAAGACTCTTGGCTGGCTATAAAAAGTGTTTACCAGCTGTGATACTTGCCAAAGGAGGCAGTACAAGATATTACCTCTGCAGGGTGCCCAAACTTTTGCAGACGCCATTTATGTTTTCTGTTATTTTGAAAGTGTAAATGATGGAAATAAAATCTAACTTTTGTTGATACATTATATGAATGTCTAATCTGTAATTTGATGCCTTTTGGAGATTTTTCCATCTTTCCTTGGCTTCTTTATGCACATTAATACAAATTTATACCTGGGGTGCCCAAACTTTTGATCCCCACTGTAGCCTACTAGTAATGTCGTGAATATAACATTTTCCATTCATGAATGGCGGACGCGAATTTCTACAAATGTTCGCGAACGGGCGAACCACCATAGACTTCAATAGGCAGGCGAATTTTAAAACCCACAGGGACTCTTTCTGGCCACAATAGTGATGAAAAAGTTGTTTCAAGGGGACTAACACCTGGACTGTGGCATGCCGTAGGGGGATCCCTAGCAAAACTCACATGGTAAATTACATAGTGATGCAGAGTCTGGTTTTAATCCATTAAGGGCATAAATTACCTAACATTCCTATATTGTTTGGAATAATGTGCTTTAAAACATCAGGTATGATGTTGTATCGATCAGGTAGTGTAAGGGTTACGCCCGCTTCGCAGTAACAGACCAAACTCCCCGTTTAACGCACCGCAAAAAAAAAAACGCAAACAGTCCATTTGCACAACCGCAAACTCCCCATTTGCACAAGGTTAGATACCAAGCTAGCCATGTCCCGTTCCTTGTCCTAACTGATGTCATTGAAGGTCTCTTCCTCGACCCAGCCCCATACAACACCAAGGGTCCCCGAAAGGTGACAACAAGCCCCCTGGGATGCCTGCTGTGTTTGGTCTGTAGGTCACCTGACCGCATTGGGGTAGGTGAGCCTGACTGCAGGGAATGAAAGGGTTAAATGCAGGGCCAAGACAGTGTTGCCCACGTGTGAAGGAAACCGACTGCTATTATTTCACAGTCAAAAAAGTGCTGTTTTTTTTTAATGTACACTACTGTTACACCAGATATGAGTTGCACTGGTGTGACACTGCCCTGGCAGGCCCTGAAACACACACGTGTGAAGGAAACTGACTGCTATTATTTCACAGTCAAAAAAGTTTTAGTTTTTTTTTAAATGCAAGCTATTGTGACACCAGATATGAGTTGTGGCACTGGGCAAGTGGGCACAGTAAACCCTGTAAGCCTGACACACAGACTGATGTTCTAACCCTAAAAAGGGCTTTTTGGGGTGCTGTCCTTACAGCAGAGATCAGATTAGTCCTTCTGGACTGTAGTGGACACTGAATACTGTAGTTGATTGAAAGAAAGAAAAATTCCACCGGAGTACCCCTTTAAACCAGTGGTCCCCAACCAGGGTGCCTCCAGCTGTTGCAAAACACACGTGTGAAGGAAACTGACTGCTAATATATTGAAGTCAAAAAAGTATTTTTTTTTTTTTTAAATGCAAGCTATTGTGACACCAGATATGAGTGGTGGCACTGGGCAAGTGGGCACGGTATACGCTGTGAGCCTGACAGACACGCTGGCAGGCAGGCAGGCGGGCAACTGCAATTAGATTACACAGGGGAATAAAAAGCAGACTGATGTTCTAGCCCTAAAAAGGGCTTTTTGGGGTGCTGTCCTTACAGCAGAGATTAGATGAGTCCTTCAGGACTATAGCGGACACTGAATACACTAGCCTAGCTATCGATTTCCCTATTAAATCAGCAGCAGCTACACTGTCCCTCCTCTCACTAAGAAAGCAGCTTCAGAATTAATCTAAAATGGATGCCGTCCAGGAGGTGGGAGGATCTGGGAGAGAGGGTCTTCTGCTGATTGGCTGGAATGTGTCTGCTGACTGTGAGGTACAGGGTCAAAGTTTACTCAATGATGATGAATAGGGGGCGGATGGAGCATCGCATATGTTCGCCCGCCGTGGCGAACGCGAACAAGCTATGTTCCCTGGGAACTATTCGCCGGCAAACTATAGCATTACTATAGCCTAACAACAAAAACAGTAAGACAACTTCCCAATCCCCTTTCACCGACATCCCCCCCAACCTCACGCACAACTGACTCCCATTCCCACCAACAAGCACTATAGCCCGCCCAAGTAGCATCACTCACAGACCGCCTGACCAGGCTGAATACCGCCCTCAGACCAGCGTTCACAGCCACTCCAGCCACGAAACTCCACAGGTTTCTGCTTCTGGCGCCAGCTCCCGAAAGCAGTCCCACAGAAAGAGCGTCAGCTATAGCATTCTGAACCCCGGGCACATGCAAAGGGACAAACTGCATATTCAACTCCAAACATTGCAACACCAGACTCCTCAACAAAAGCACCGCCGGTGGAGAATGCACTGTTTACAAGTTAACTGCTTGCACAACCCCAAGGTTATCACACTAAAAGTAGACATAGCGGTTAAGGAGATGATCCCCTCAAATCTCAACTGCCACCACAAGAGGAAACAGCTCCAGAAGCGTAAGATTACGCACCAATCCCCCCCTCCCCTGCCTTCCAAGAAACCAGCCACGCCCCAGAACACCAACTCCCTTGAAAGAAAGCCCCAAAACCACAACAGCCCGAGGCATCTGTAAAAAGCTCTAGATCGACATTGGACACCTGTCGCTCCATGACCACCGACCGGCCATTATAGTGCTCCAAAAATTCCTGCCCCACACCTAGAACATCTGCTGACAACTGCACAAAATGTTGGGGGCGACGAACCCCAGCCAAAGCGGCCGCTAGCCACCCACAAAACACCCGGCCCATTGGCATAATGCGGCAGGCAACATTCAAACGCCCTAACAGGAATTGCCACTCCCCCAATCACTGGTGCACTGGCCCTTTAAAGGGGTTCTCCAGTGCTTACACGTCTTATCCCCTATCCAAAGGATAGGGGATAAGATGCCTGATTGCGGGAAACCCGCCGCTGGGGACCCCCGGGATCTTGCACGCAGCACCCTGTTTGTAATCAGTCCCCAGAGAGTGTTCGCTCTGGGTCTGATTACAGGCGACCACCGGGCCGGCGGCGTGTGATGTCACGCTCCGCCCCTCAATGCAAGCCTACGGGATGGGGCGTGATAGCTGTCACGCCCGCTCCCGTAGGCTTGCATTGAGGGGTGGAGCGTGACATCACACGGGGCGGAGGCGTGACGTCACGTGCCGCCGGCCCGTTGGTCGCCTGTAATCAGACCCAGAGCAAACACGCTCCAGGGACTGATTACAAAAGGGGTGCCGCGTGCAAGATCCCGGGGGTCCCCAGCGGCGGGACTCCCACGATCAGGCATCTTATCCCCTATCCTTTGGATAGGGGATAAGATGTGTAAGCACCGGAGAACCCCTTTAAATTTTAGAGTCCCGGCACGCGCGCTCCCTATAGAGCAGGGACGCGCACGCCGAGACCGGGGGACCAGAGCGCTGCCTGGAGACACACACTGTGAGCGCACCAAGGTAAGCAGGGTGCCCGGAGCGCTCAGCCTAACAAAGGGCACCAACCCCATACCGACGAATCCTGGCAACCGCTGCATCAAACGATGTATAAGACACCACACACAACTCAGAGTCAATCTCATCATTCACCGACTCACCCGCCGGATGGGAAAGATGGTGAATGAGGCGGTATTTGTTAGGCTCCTTCTTGGGAACCAACCCCAGCAGGGACAAACGCAACCCCAACAGCAGGGGCAAAGGAAATGGGCCCACCATGCTCCCCAACTAAACCTCCTTTAGCAACTTCTCCAAAACTACGCCAGGATACCGCAATGCCGAAGAGAGGTTACAGCCAGGCCGACATACACGGAATCCAAAAACCAAACTCAAAACCTTCAGCTAACAACAGAGTAATCCATATATTTGGATAATGGCCGAGGAACGGCCGCATCCTTGCCAACATCACTGGCATCGCCCCTCTTTGGGACAGAATCATCCCCTCTCCCCTTGCCCCAGTGGAAACAACTTGACAGGTCTTGAGCGCCTCCACAACTGGAGCACTCGTGTTTGAAGCGGCAGTCGCTGCCAAATTTGCACTGCCCTTCATTACACTGCCAACAGTAACCCTTTGCCACTTCAGCTGGCCTCCCAGACCCTGACCCCAAACCGCCGGCACCCTCTCGAAAGGACTGCTCACCCCCCACCCTGCGTGGCGCCGCCATCAGCCGTATCCACAGACAGATATCTTTATGGTCCCACCGCTGCGAAGACCTAACCGCCTTCCTCTGCCTGAAGTGCTCTTCATAACGAAGCCAAGCAGTACCACCATATACGCGGTAGGCCTCTCCCACCGAATTGAGGTAGCAAAAAAATTGCGCTCACCAAAATAGCGAATGCCTGCAGCCAATTCGCGAACGTCCGAGGTATCAATCGATACTGCCGGCGCTCCTCCTCTTCCTTCTTTGAATCATCGGGCTTAACCCTATCCAGATTAAATTCTTCCAACTGGAGCAGGGAGAAAATTTCCACATACTCCCCCTTCCAAATCTGCTCCAGCACTTCCGCCTTCAAATGCGCCCCCAAAGGCCCCTCAAAACACACATACACAGCCCCATGTACCAAATCCGCCATCCTAATCTCCTCACCCCCACGCTCCACAGCCACCACCGGTGCTGGAGCCTGAGCCCCACCACTGGAACCCCCTGCCACAACCCCCCAGAGCAGCCACCAACACAGCAACAGGCCCCTTCGCCCCTGCTTCCCCTAGCAGAGCCCCTCACACAGCCACAGGCAACCCATACTGACCCGCATGCTCATGCAATAGACCCTGTACATCCCGCAACAAAGCATGCAATCCCACCCAAAAACCGAACCCCACTCCCCACCCAAACCGGGAAAGGTGGTGCACTCACCCAACCTCACTGCGACCGGCAGCCCAGCGGTTGTCTCCTGACAGCTCCAACACGATCTCCAGCTCCTGCGAATGACTCCAGACTCTGGGACCCACGGCCCCCAGCCGCATCAGGAACCACATCCATGCACCGCACCACAGACCGTGGCCTGGAATCACCGCTGCTTTCCTCCTCCAAAGGTACCAGCCGCCCAGGTGACGGGGAAGCCCCCCCATCTTCTGGTACAGGCCACAGAAGATGGCTGCCGACCCCCCACTTCCGGGCAGGCCGCAGCGTGGAAACCTCTGCACCCCCTATAGCTACGCCCCTGAAGTTCGCATTGGTTGTCTCCTGTAACAAGGAACTAAAGTGCAGTTAAGTCAAGTGACAGATAAGAAAGTCTACTACAAGTCCCAGCAAGGCTTAAAGGGGTACTCCACTGGCCAGTGTTCCGAACATTTAATTCCAAACACTGTCCTCTGGCCAGTGATCGGAACATTTAGTTCCGAACACTGTGTGTGTGCTGCGGGGGTTGGCCACGCCCCCTCCCATAGACTTGCAATGAGGGGGCTTGGCATGACATCACAATGGAGCATGGCCGACCCCCGCAGTGTGCACACCATGTTTGGAACTAAATATCACGAATGCTGGCCAGTGGAGTACCCCTTTCATGATTCTTTGGTTTCCTCTGCATTCCCCCTGCTCTGCTTTACATTGCTAAGGACTGTAACATATGTCTGTGATCCGCAGTTAAGGCAGTTTTCCATAACCAAAGCAACTGGAGTATTCATCACCTCAGTGCTTGGCCCAGGAGGACTGTTTCAACTTGGAGTGTTGTGAGTTACACTACCCTGGCGTCACAAACTGTGAATCTGTTACCCTAAACCACTATAACACACCATTTTAGTCAGCTGATCCCACTGTTGGGGAGATTTATCAAATCCTGTCCAGAGGAAAAGCTACTGAGTTGCCCATAGCAACCATTCAGATAGCCTATTCATTTTTCAGAGGCCTTTTAAAAAATGTAGATTTGTTTCTATGGGCAACTCAGCAGTTTTTCCTCTGGACAGGTTTTGATAAATCTCCTCCTATGACTTTTAAAAATCCTGCTAACTGTCTGGCAGGTAGATTCAGAGAATAATATAGTATATGAAGACGGGTTGGGATATGAGGACGGTATATGAGGTTTGTATATCAGGATATAAGGACACGATATGAGTATGGTTTATAAGGATGACATGTGAGGTCGGGATGTGAGGACAGGATATGAGGTCGGGATTCAAGGTTGAGATATTAGGGTGGGATATGATGATGGGATATAATTACAGAATCTGAGGATGGGATGTAAGGACAGGATATAAGGTTGGGATACGAGGACGGGATATGAGTTCGGGATACGAGGACGGGATTCAAGGTTGAGATATTAGGGTGGGATATGATGACGGGATATAATTACAGGATCTGAGCATGGGATGTAAGGACAGGATATGAGGTTGGGATACGAGGACGGGATATGAGTTCGGGATACGAGGACGGGATTCAAAGTTGAGATATTAGGGTGGGATATGAGGACGGGATATAAGGACAGGATATGAGGATGGGATGTAAGGACAGGATATGAGGTTGGGATACGAGGACGGGATATGAGTTCGGGATACGAGGACGGGATTCAAAGTTGATATATTAGGGTGGGATATGAGGACGGGATATAAGGACAGGATATGAGGATGGGATGTGAGGACAGGATATGAAGTTGGGATATGAGGATCAGAGTGTCATTGTTCCTTTTTCTCTCCCACAAGGTTTAGGTAGAAAGCCCGGGAAACACCAGGCATTCTGTTAGCAATAGATGAAAGAAAATTTTCAAAAACTAGAAATAATCAACCTTACCAAATCAATAGAAGTCATTATGGGTTATCAAAGCCTAATGCATTTACAAAAGGTTGATTCAAAATTTTAGAAATTACCAGAAGAGAATGATTCGTTGTATTGTGTAATTGGTTTTGTTTGGACCAGGAAGAATATGATAATTGTAATAGCTGCTTTGACTAGATCATATATCCGCTTGCATGAGAAATGTGAGGAATAAAAGGCATCTGCAAGAAGGCAAAAAAAGGAATTTGTGCAGTCATGTTCTGCATTACACAAATATATCAAGATCTGTGCGCCCAGGCAGCTGCCAAATGTAATTGTGTGCTGCAAACTTGAAAGAAATCAGAAGTCAAGCAGGGGTAGGAAGCAAACATTATCCCATATTCAGATTAGCCCAGTATTTGGATACTGTTTTCATCTCCTTTCCTTTAAGTCAAATTCCTTTAACCACATCACTGCTATATAGGACTTTAACTTCCTTCCATTATAGCAGTCTACTGTATATACATCTATATTTTCACCACACACAGCACAAAATTTGTCCAAACATAGTTTTAACTATTTTTTGTCAGCAAGTAAAAGAACACAATCATGGAAAGTTTTTTTTTACATTATTTTAATTGCAAAATTGCAAAAAAAAAAAAAATGTATTTCTATTTAATTGTAAGGTTAGCATTGACCATATTCTATAGTTGATTCACTTAAAAATGTGTCGACAATATGGCTAGTAAAATTGGCCAAAAACATATACACACAAGCATGCATATTTATTTTAACAGGGAAAAAAAAGACTAAGATGTCGTGTTCACCAAACCTACAAAAATATCTGGGTTCTAATTTATATGACCAGTCTAAGGCATTTGCTAATACCCAAAAAAATGTGAAAATATGTGAAGAACTAGTAGAAAGTGTCAGAGGAATTGTAGAAGGAAGAATAGAACTGGAAGGACAGATAATATAAGAATGAGAATTTAGTAGAATATTCTATCTGGTGATACCTTACACTCATGGACAAAAAATAATGCACCAAGAAGATGTTGTGTTATACTGTAGGTATGAATGTAATGCTAATATATGTAAGTACATACAATATTAGAGCAAAAGAATAAGATTATTTGAGAAAACTATACTATTGAAAGGAAACTCTAGTACCTTGCTGGGCCACCTCTAGCCTGGATACACGATAACATACGGTTGGGTATGGAGGCATACAGGTTCTGTATGACATGCTGCAGAACTTTTGTCATAAATGTTGCAGCTGGGCCTGTAGACTCTGCACATTAGTAGGTACCATATTTTTCACCCTATAGGACGCACCGGCGTATAAGACGCACCCAATTTATAGGTGCAAAATCCCGTTGGCTGTCCGGGCATGCTGGGAGTTGTAGTTTTGCAACATCTGGAGGTCCGCAGATTGAAGACCACTGCATAGGAGGTAATACTCACGTGTCCCCGCCGCTCCGGATCAGTCACCGCTGCCCTGGATGTCGCTCCATCGCTGTCACCGTGTCCCCGTCGCTCCGGAACGTCTCTGCTGCCGGTATCCTCGCTCTCCGTCGCCGCCATCACGTCATTACACACGCCGACGTGATGACGAGGAAGGAGAGCGCCAGCCACACAGGGGATCCCTGAATGGAGAAGACACCGAGGAGGCAGGTAAGGTCCCTCCCGGTGTCCTGTAAGCACTAACCCGAAATTTCACCGCGGCGGTCCAGAACAGCCCGACTGAACAGCCGGGTTAGTGTCATTTTTCCTTCAGACGTGGCGGTCAGCTTTGATCGCCGCGTCTGAAGGGTTAATACAGGGCATCAACGCGATCGGTGATGTCCTGTATTAGCCGTGGGTCCCGGCCGTTGATGGCCGCAGGGACCGCAGCGACAGGGGTGTATTCGCCATATAAGACGCACAGACTTTTTACCCCCAGTTTTGGGGAAGAAAAAGTGCGTCTTATACGGTGAAAAATACGGTAATAAAGTTGGCTCGCCATTAATGCTCTGAAATAAATCTGGTGATGAGGCAGAACCTGGGCCAGACACGGGGAGTAAATGAACACACAGACGTCAGGTTATTGATAACTGTCTTTACTGAACTGGGTGCAGATAGTAATACACATACAGTTGGCAGAGTGCAGCGTAACCCCTTCAGAGCACACAGCACATGCACCTGAACCAAACTGTGGCTCAGACTAAACTGAAAAACTCCTCCCCCACTACACTACATAGAGGAGACTTCAGGGGTTCCCATTGGCAGGCAGGGTCACATGGGGTTGACTGCTCTCACTTAAATGGGCACTGTCACCAACTTTATTTTTTGATATGTTGTAGTACTTATGTACTACAACATATCTCTAATATACTTTTATTATTATTTTTTTCATTAAAAAGGTTTAATTTACATTTAAAAACCGGCTACTGAAAAAGGACTGATTTTGGAGTGGCAATCAGTCCTTTTTCAGTTAGGCTGCACTCGCTCCCTGCCTGTCAATCAGACAGGCGGGAGCGAGCGCATTGGCTCCTCGGCCACTCCTCCCGCACATCACTGCCGCCTCGTTGCCGCCGCTGTCCCTGCACGAATGGGGTATGCGGGGCGGGGGGGGGAGGAGGGAAAGGGCTAGTGCCGTAGCGGGGGGGGGGGGGGAACGGGCTAACAAAAAAAAAAAAATAGGATGGTGGGAGCTACCCTTTAACCCCTTCCCGCAGAATGTCATATATAAACGCCGGGTTGTGCAGTGCGTTCGCGCATCCCGGCGTTTATAAATGACATGCAGTTAACCCGGCGATGCGCAGCATCGCACGGGTTAACTGTCAGAAGTCCTGCTGTTTCCAGCAGGGGACAACTTCTGCTTCACCCCCAGGACCATCAATTGATGGTCCTGGTCAGCGATCACTGTGATTGGTCCCTGTGGACCAATCACAGTGATCTGGGGTGAAAGTTCAGATCCCCCGCACTGCCCGCCCCTGGAAGTTGGGCAGAACGGGGGACGAAGGCTGCAGGGGCTCGCGGGGACCTGCGGCATTCGGGGGGAACACGTGGGGACCGGCGGACTTACCTGATCCAGCGGCGGGACCGAGGAGCAGCGCGGGACCGGCCACGTGGACGAGCAGCGACGGATAAGTATGTGGTCCTCAGAGGCAGCAGTGAAGATCTTCACTGCTGCTTCTAGGAGTCTGAAAACTACAACTCCCAGCATGCCTAGACAGCCTTTGGCTGTCTGGGCATGCTGGGAGTTGTAGTTTTGCAACATCTGGAGGGCCTCAGTTTGGAGACCATTGTATAATGGTCTCCAATCTGTGCTCTTCCAGCTGTTGCAAAACTACAACTCCCAGCATGCACTGACTGTCCAGGCATGCTGGGAGTTTTAGTTCAGCAACATCTGGCCCTTCAGATGTTGCCGTACTACAACTCCCAGCATGCCCTTCAGCTGTCTGGGCATGCTGGGAGTTGTAGTTTTGCAACAGCTGGAGACACACTGGTTGGGAAACATTGTTTCTAACTCAGTGTTTCCTAACCTGTGTGCCTCCAGCTGTTGCAAAACTATAACTCCCAGCATGCACTAAAAGACCATGCATGCTGGGAGTTGTAGTTTTGCAACATCTGGAGGGCCCCAGTTTGGAGACCATTGTATAATGGTCTCCAATCTGTGCTCTTCCAGCTGTTGCAAAACTACAACTCCCAGTATGCACTGACTGTCCAGGCATGCTGGGAGTTTTAGTTCAGCAACATCTGGCCCTTCAGATGTTGCCGTACTACAACTCCCAGCATGCCCTTCAGCTGTCTGGGCATGCTGGGAGTTGTAGTTTTGCAACAACTGGAGACACACTGGTTGGGAAACATTGTCTGTTTCTAACTCAGTGTTTCCTAACCTGTGTGCCTCCAGCTGTTGCAAAACTATGACTCCCAGCATGCACTAACAGACCATGCATGCTGGGAGTTGTGGTTTTGCAACAGCTGATGCAAGCCCCCGCCCCGCCACCCCCGTGAATGTACAGGGTACATTCACATGGGCGAGGCTTTTACAGTGGGTTTCTCGCATCTTGAGATGCAGCAAATTTTGCGCTGGGAAACTCGCTGTAATCCCCCGCCCATGTGACTGTACCCTAAAAACACTACACTACACTAACACAAAATAAAATAAAAAGTTAAAAACACTACATATACACATACCCTTACACAGCCCCCCTCCCCCAATAAGAACGTCCGGTACACCACTGTTTCCAAAGCAGAGCCTCCAGCTGTTGAAAAACAACAACTCCCAGTATTGTCGGACAGCCGTTGACTGTCCAGGCATGCTGGGAGTTTTGCAACAGCTGGAGGCACGCTGTTTGGGAATCACTGGCGTAGAATACCCCTATGTCCACCCCTATGCAAATCCCTAATTTAGGCCTCAAATGCACATGGCGCTCTCACTTTGGAGCCCTGTCGTATTTCAGGGCAACAGTTTAGGGCGACATATGGGGTATCGCCGTACTCGGGAGAAATTGCGTTACAAGGTTTGGGGGGCTTTTTCTTCTTTAACCCTTCATGAAAAGGAAATGTTGGGGTCTACACCAGAATGTTAGTGTAAAATTTTTTTATTTTTTACACTAACATGCTGATGTTGCCCTATACTTTACATTTTCACAAGAGGTAAAAGGGAAAAAAGCCCCCCAAAATTTGTAATACAATTTCTCCCGACTACAGAGATACCCCATATGTGGGCGCAAAGTGCTCTGGGGGCGCACAACAAGGCCCAGAAGGGAGAGCGCACCATGTACATTTGAGGTGATTTGCACAGGGGTGGCTGATTGTTACAGCGGTTTTGACAAACGCAAAAAAAAAAAAACCCCACATGTGACCCCATTTCGGAAACGACACCCCTCACGGAATGTAATGAGGGGTGCAGTGAGAATTTACCCCCCACAGGTGTCTGACGGATCTTTGGAACAGTGGTCCATGAAAATGAAAACTTGTACAGCCCACTGTTCCAAAGATCTGTCAGACACCAGTGGGGGGCAAATGCTCACTGTACCCCTTGTTACGTTCCTCAAGGGGTCTAGTTTCCAAAATGGTATGCCATGTGTGTTTTTTTTTGCTGTTCTGGCACCTTAGGGGTTTCCTAAATGCGACATGCTCCCCGAGCAAAATTTGCTCTCAAAAAGCCAAATATGACTCCTTCTCTTCTGAGCATTGTAGTTCGCCCATAGTGCACTTCAGGTCAACTTATGGGGTACCTCCATACTCAGAAGAGATGGGGTTACAAATTTTGGGGAGTATTTTCTGCTATTAACCCTTGCAAAAAGGTGAAATTAGGGGGGAAACACACATTTTAGTGGAATTTTTTTTTTTTTTTTTTTTACATATGCAAAAGTCATGAAACACCTGTGGGGTAATAAGGCTCACTTTATTCCTTATTACATTCCTCAAGGGGTCTAGTTTCCCAAATGGTATGCCATGTGGGTATTTTTTGCTGTTCTGGCACCATAGGGGCTTCCTAAATGCGACATGCCCCCCGAGCAAAATTTGCTCTCAAAAAGCCAAATATGACTCCTTCTCTTCTGAGCATTGTAGTTCACCCATAGTGCACTTCAGGTCAACTTATGGGGTACCTCCATACTCAGAAGAGAAGGGGTTACAAATATTGGGGGGTATTTCCTGCTATTAACCCTTGGAAAAATGTGAAATTTGGGGGGAAACACACATTTTAGTGAAAAAAAAAAATTTTTTTTACATATGCAAAAGTCGTGAAACACCTGTGGGGTATTAAGGCTCACTTTATTCCTTGTTACGTACCTCAAGGGGTCTAGTTTCCAAAATGGTATGCCATGTGAGGGTTTTTTGCTGTTCTGGCACCATAAGGGCTTCCTAAATGCAACATGCCGCCAAAAACCATTTCAGAAAAACGTACTCTCCAAAATCCCCTTATCGCTCTTTCCCTTCTGAGCCCTCTACTGCGCCCGCCGAACACTTTACATAGACATATGAGGTATCTGCTTACTCGAGAGAAATTGGGCTACAAATATAAGTATACATTTTCTCCTTTTACCCCTTGTAAAAATTTAAAAATTGGGTCTACAAGAACATGCGAGTGTAAAAAATGAAGATTGTGAATTTTCTCCTTCACTTTGCTTCTATTCCTGTGAAACACCTAAAGGGTTAAAATGATGACTGAATGTCATTTTGAATACTTTGGGGGGTGCAGTTTTTATAATGGGGTCTTTTGTGGGGTATTTCTAATAAGAAGACCCTTCAAATCCACTTCAAACCTGAACTGGTCCCTGAAAAATAGTGAGTTTGAAAATTTTGTGAAAAATTGGAAAATTGCTGCTGAACTTTGAAGCCCTCTGGTGTCTTCCAAAAGTAAAAACTCGTCACTTTTATGATGCAGACATAAAGTAGACATATTGTATATGTGAATAAAAAATTTTTTTATTTGTAATATACATTTTCCTTACAAGCAGAGAGCTTCAAAGTTAGAAAAATGCAAAATTTTCAAATTTTTCATCAAATTTTAGGATTTTTCACAAGGAAAGGATGCAAGTTACCACAAAAATTTACCACCATGTTAAAGTAGAATATGTCACGAAAAAACAATCTCGGAATCAGAATGATAACTAAAAGCATTCCAAAGTTATTAATGTTTAAAGTGACAGTGGTCAGATGTGCAAAAAACGCTCTGGTCCTTAAGGCCAAAATGGGCTTGGTCCTGAAGGGGTTAAGGTTACAGTAACACAGAAATACATATATACATATAAAAAGAATAAAACTGATTTAGAAAAATATATTACTTTGCAACAGAATGTAATCATCATTAATATAACTATAAGTCTCTGTTGGGCCCAACACCATATGCTACCAATGTGCCAGAGACAGTCCAAAGCCACAGGACAGCTATTGGTGCTGGGACACCACAATAGGACATGAGTGGAGTAGCAATGATACCTTTATTGGCTAACTGAGAGGATATAGCCTGATGAAAGGCCTGATGAAAGGACCTAAGATGTGTTGAAAACTTGCAATCTATATCCTCTCAGTTAGGTATCGTCGCTACTCCACTTATCTCCTACTTTTCTCATAGGAATCAATCGTAATGATATCTCCAAAAAATGTTAGCAAAACATTTCAGGGAGAATTTACTAAGACTGGCATCTCACACACCAGTCTTCAGTAAAATGTTGCTACAGTTGGTTTTGGAAGATTCATTAAGTTACAACATTTTTTACTTATGCATAGATGATAGACACTCCCATTCATGTATTTCTATAAGACAGTGGCATGGATCCTGGTCCTGATGTTGTAGCCCTATTTAGAAGGTTGTAGTTGAGCCAATTCTTTCTTCTATGAACTACTGCTAGTGCCCTTCTTCAAAGTTTGCTTATATGCAGTGGCAGTGGGCTGGATCCTTTTTTATATTTTTGCCAATGCCCCTGATGGCAGTACCAGTCATATTGCCACAATGAGGGACCTGCATATTATGGTTACTTAACAGATAATTTGAAATCAAGAACCAAGTAAGGTTTTAGCCTCCCAACATAAAGTACAAGAACAACGTATAAACAAATTAAGATCGACAAAAGGTGGGCTTATACTTTCTAAGGATTATATTTATTAATAAATTAGTTATATACATTTTTTTTATATTGTCCTAAGGTTGTTAGTCTATCTCTAGTCTGAGCCATGGCTATATATTTTTAACTTTCCATGTAATTTCCAGCCCATGTGGAGTTACATCTAAGCAAGTTCAGTATGTTGTATATTTTTCCTTTTCCCATTTACATAGCTCATTGAATTTGTGCCTGTAGCTAAAATTTTACATAATAGATCTTGTGATGTTCTCCATATTGGCCCCCTTTGGGAAACTGATAAAATGAGAAACATTTGTTTTGATAAAGTAGATGAAAGTTTGTTAATTATGTATTTAATAGATGTGATTGTCTATTAAAAGAGCAAGCCTCCTGAAAACATACATACGATGAGCGGCCATATTGTCTGGTCTACCTGCTTAATATTAATATCATATCAACCAATCATGTGGCAGTAACTTAAGACAGACAAACATTCATGGTGGAGAGGTTCATTTGTTCAGACAAAGAGGCAGAATATAGAAATGTGATCTGAACGACTTTGACCATGGAATGATTATTGGTGCCAGGCATAGTGGTTTGAACATTTGTGGATTTGCATGCACAGCAACTTGGATTTGCATGCACAGCAACCTCTAGATTAGAAAAGTTAGCAGAGCAAGAAAGCTTTGAATCCTGTGCATAAAATATGTGCAGGATACTGTACATGTTAATAAACCTTAAAAAGGTTTTTTTACACAAGGAGGTTTTTAGCTGGTTAGTTGCCTTGGGCTATGGTTAAAATAAAAAAGAAGCATTCTAACCTTCGCTACAGTCCTACACTTACTGTACTGTACTTACAAAGGGGTTCCAAATAACTAAGTGGAAAAAAAGAAGAAATGTAGGGCATGGCACTCACCAATAGAAGAAATATTATTTACTAGCAAAGCACCCAGCGTTGCCCGGTTTTTCCTAGCTAAGATTTGTGGAGGCGGAAAAGCAACAACATATCCCCACCTCATATCCTGTCCTCATATCCCATCCTCACATCCCAACCTCACATTCTGACCTTATATCCCCCCTCATAACCCCCCTCATATGCCGCCCCATATCTCAACCTCATATCCTGATCTTTTAGCCCATCCTGACCCCATATTCTGTCCCCATATCCCCACCTCATATCCTTACCAAATATCCAGTCCTTGTAACCCGTCCTCATATACTGACCTCATATCCCATCTTCATATCCCATCCTCAAAGCCCAACCTTTTATCTCGTCCCCATATCCTGATCTTATATTGTATATCTGTGGTGAGGGTGTGTTGAGGGCAGGTGAAATTACCATAGGGGCATATGGCATTAATTCCTTGTGTTCGTAACACCAGGGCGTGGTTTATCCTGTACACCACCTGAAGGAATACAGCTAAATCCTGGGCTAGGCACGGGTGCAATTAATGACTTCGATGCCAAGTTACAAAACAACAGCATTTTTACAGAGTCAGATAGGTGTAACAGTCTATACAGCTTGGCTAGGCCCACAGAGGTGACCAGTGACTTCAGAGACCTTAGGGATTGCTGGGACTTATAGGGGACTTGGACAATTTGGATGCAGGCCATGCTGACTTGAGACAGGATGACATGGACTGACTTGACTGTGACAGACTATGACTGACTTCACCCCTTCTGTAGCTTACTAGGCTTTGACTTGATCTGTGGGGCAATGGACTTTAGAATCCATGGCTGCTTGACTGACTTTATGCCTCCTCTGGACTCCAGACACACACCTAGGACTTGACCTCACTGTTCCTCAGCAAAGATTAAGAGTAAGCAGAGGCTAAACCCAGGGCTTATATGGGGGAGACCCTGAGGGGTCACATAGATCACCCTTAGGTCACATGGTCACTGATAAGTCAATGGGTTACAATCACATGACAATAGGTTAATCACGTGTCAACTGTTCTTAAAGCTATAACACATTTTATATACAATACACAGCATAACATAGGCATAGAAGTACAGGAATAAGGGGAACAGGTGCAAAGGGGCCCAGGAGACACCATATGGAGGCTGTCTGACAGGGCAGCAAGGGTACAGGGGTGCAACTCCTGTACTGGGCCACCAAATATCATCCTCATATCCCATCCTCAGGTGGGGCTGGCTTGTGATGATGATATTGTAAGCCCAAAAAAGAAGGGGACGTGGCTTTGTTGGAGTGGCATTATTTGCCAGCCAGACCAATGCAAATAAAGGGTAGAAAATAAAAGAGGTGTGGCTTTGTGAGATTGTGAGTGGCATGTGGGGAGGGTGTGGCTTGCAAGCTGGACTAACGCACTCACCAGGAGAACCAGAGCAGAGCTTGTGGAGGAAGGTACCAGAAGTTCCATATACTTGCATAGGATTTGAAGCAAAAACCCTATTCTTCACATAAAGGGGTAGATTATGGTGTCACGATTCGACTTCCAGGTAGTGGATCCTCTGTGTCAGCGAGGGATTGGCGTGGACCGTGCTAGTGGACCGGTTCTAAGAGGCTACTGGTTTTCACCAGAGCCCGCCGCAAAGCGGGATGGTCTTGCTGCGGCAGTAGCAACCAGGTCGTATCCACTAGCAACGGCTCTACCTCGCTGACTGCTGAGAAGGCGTGGGACAGAAGGACTAGGCAGAGGCAAGGTCAGACGTAGCAGAAGGTCGGGGGCAGGCGGCAGGGTTCGTAGTCAGGAAGGGTAGCAGAAGTTCAGGTACACAGGCTTTGGACAACACTAAACGCTTTCACTGGCACAAGGCAACAAGATCCGGCAAGGGAGTGCAAGGGAGGAGACTAGATATAGCCAGGGAACAGGTGGGAACCAATTAAGCTAATTGGGCCAGGCACCAATCATTGGTGCACTGGCCCTTTAAGTCTCAGAGAGCTGGCGCGCGTGCGCCCTAGAGAGCGGAGCCGCGCGCGCCAGCACATGACAGCAGGGGACCGGGACGGGTAAGTGACCTGGGATGCGATTCGCGAGCGGGCGCGTCCCGCTGTGCGAATCGCATCCCCAACGGCCAAGACAGTGCAGCGCTCCCGGTCAGCGGGACTGACCGGGGCGCTGCAGGGAGAAAGACGCCGTGAGCGCTCCGGGGAGGAGTGGGGACCCGGAGCGCTAGGCGTAACAGTACCCCCCCCCTTAGGTCTCCCCTTCTCTTTGTCCGGTAACTGCCTCCCCTGGGATGAGGACACCTGGAAAGAATGGAGGGTTTCCTCAACGGCAGGCAGTACAGCAGGAGTGGGAATGGGGAGGGAGGGCAGAGGGGGAGGCCTGGCACGGAGCAGTGTGACACCAGGACGGGGACCATGGGGAGGCACAGAGGCTTGCCTGACGGGACTGGGAGGGGGGGAGAGGCACTTCCTGTGGCAGGCAGAGTCCCAGTTCCTGATCTCCCCGGTGGTCCAATCAATGGTGGGGGAATGAAGCCGGAGCCAAGGCAGACCGAGGAGGACCTCAGAGGTACAGTTGGGGAGAATGAAGAACTCAATCCTCTCAAGGTGGGGTCCAATAGACATGAGGAGGGGCTCTGTGCGGTAACGCACGGTGCAGTCCAATCTGGCTCCGTTGACCGCGGAAATGTAGAGCGGCTTGACGAGACGGGTCACCGGGATGCTGAATTTATTAACAAACGACTCCAAAATAAAATTTCCAGAGGCACCGGAGTCCAAGCAGGCCACGGCTGAGAGGGAGGAGTTGGCTGAAGAAGAAATCCGCACGGGTACCGTGAGACGTGGATGAGCAGACTTGAAACCAAGAGACGCCACACCCACGTGAGCTGGGTGCGTGCGTGCGTTTCCCAGGCGTGGAGGACGGATAGGGCAATCCACCAAGAAATGCTCGGTACTGGCACAGTAAAGACAGAGATTTTCTTCCCTACGGCGATTCCTCTCTTCCTGGGTCAGGCGAGACTTATCCACTTGCATGGCCTCCTCGGCGGGAGGCCCAGGCGTAGATTGCAACGGATACTGTGGGAGAGGTGCCCAGAGATCTAAGTCTTTTTCCTGGCGGAGCTCTTGGTGTCGCTCAGAAAAACGCATGTCAATGCGGGTAGCTAGATGGATGAGTTCTTGCAGATTGGCAGGAATCTCTCGTGCGGCCAGCACATCCTTGATGCGACTGGATAGGCCTTTTTTAAAGGTCGCGCAGAGAGCCTCGTTATTCCAGGATAATTCTGAAGCAAGAGTACGGAATTGTACGGCATACTCGCCAACGGAAGAATTACCCTGGACCAGGTTCAACAGGGCAGTCTCGGCAGAAGAAGCTCGGGCTGGCTCCTCGAAGACACTCCGGAGTTCAGTGAAGAAGGCCTGGACTGTGGCTGTGGCAGGATCATTGCGGTCCCAGAGCGGTGTGGCCCAAGACAAGGCCTTTCCTGAGAGAAGGCTTACTACGAACGCCACCTTAGACCGTTCTGAAGGAAACAAGTCCGACATCATCTCCATATGCAGGGAACACTGAGACAAAAATCCACGGCAGAGTCTGGAGTCCCCATCAAATTTGTCCGGCAGGGACAAGCGGAGGCTAGGAGCGGCCACTCGCTGCGGAGGAGGTGCAGGAGCTGGCGGAGGAGATGGTTGCTGCTGTAGCAGAGGCAGAAGTTGCTGTAACGTGGCGGTCAACTGCGACAGCTGCTGTCCTTGTTGGGCAATCTGCTGCGATTGCTGAGCGACCACCGTGGTAAGGTCAGCGAGACTTGGCAGCGGTACCTCAGCGGGATCCATGGCCGGATCTACTGTCACGATTCGGCTTCCAGGTAGTGGATCCTCTGTGTCAGCGAGGGATTGGCGTGGACCGTGCTAGTGGACCGGTTCTAAGAGGCTACTGGTTTTCACCAGAGCCCGCCGCAAAGCGGGATGGTCTTGCTGCGGCAGTAGCAACCAGGTCGTATCCACTAGCAACGGCTCTACCTCGCTGACTGCTGAGAAGGCGTGGGACAGAAGGACTAGGCAGAGGCAAGGTCAGACGTAGCAGAAGGTCGGGGGCAGGCGGCAGGGTTCGTAGTCAGGAAGGGTAGCAGAAGTTCAGGTACACAGGCTTTGGACAACACTAAACGCTTTCACTGGCACAAGGCAACAAGATCCGGCAAGGGAGTGCAAGGGAGGAGACTAGATATAGCCAGGGAACAGGTGGGAACCAATTAAGCTAATTGGGCCAGGCACCAATCATTGGTGCACTGGCCCTTTAAGTCTCAGAGAGCTGGCGCGCGCGCGCCCTAGAGAGCGGAGCCGCGCGCGCCAGCACATGACAGCAGGGGACCGGGACGGGTAAGTGACCTGGGATGCGATTCGCGAGCGGGCGCGTCCCGCTGTGCGAATCGCATCCCCAACGGCCAAGACAGTGCAGCGCTCCCGGTCAGCGGGACTGACCGGGGCGCTGCAGGGAGAAAGACGCCGTGAGCGCTCCGGGGAGGAGCGGGGACCCGGAGCGCTAGGCGTAACATATGGTTAACTTAACTATCCTATATTTTTAATTGACATAGAAGTACTATATCACCAAGCATTATCGAAATATCTCCAGACGTGTGAATGGCACAGCGTGGAGTTGGCTGATGCATTAGTACACTACACATTAGGGCTTCACACCCCCCCCCCCCCCCCCCCCCCCAAAAAAAACAACACAATATGAGAAGTTTTTGACAAAGATTTCTCATAGGTAGCACCCGCTATCCAAAAATTTGAAATTCCCAGGCCCCACCTCTGCAGCATCAGTAACCCATATATTGCCTGAAGGACACAGCCTGGAGTTGGCTGATACACCAGTACACACCAGGGCTTCACAATCCCCCCTCCAAAAAGAACACAATGAGAAATTTTTGTCCAAGATTTCTCATTGGTAGCACCCGCTATCCAAAAATGTTAAATTTCCAGAACCAGGCCCCACCCCTGCGGCATCAGTAACCCATATATTGCCTGAATGACACAGCCTGGAGTTGGCTGATGCAAGAGTACACACCAGGGATTCACAATCCCCACCAAAAAACAAGACCTTGAGAAATGTTTCACAAAGATTTCTCATAGGTTGCACCCGCTATCCCAAATTGTGAAATTCACAGACCCAGTCCCCAGCTCTGCAGCATCAGTAACCCATGAAGGACACAACCTGGAGTTGGCTGATTCAAGAGTACACACCAAGGCTTCACAACTCCCCCCCAAGAACAACGTAATGATAATTTTTTGACAAAGATTTTTAAATTTTTTTTGATAAAAACAATCTCAAATGAACGAGTTGATGAGGCCCCAAAATTAAGGACGGTGGACAACCAAAAATCATAATTTTCACCAAAAAGGACGAAGAAGCAGAATTAATCCCTCTTTGTATTTTTTTTTAGTAAAATTTTACGTAATAAATCACACGCAACAAGCGTTCCGTTGTGTAATGGTTATCCTTCTGGAAATTTCAAATTTATTACCCTGTTTCCCCAAATGTAGGACATCCTCAGAAGATAAAACTTACTATACCATACCAGGACAAGCTGGCTTGCAATGGCATCTTGCACGTTACCCTTTATTCTGAAACGTATACCCTTTATAACAGAGAACGTTTGATGCCCGTCAGAAAATTGGCGTGACAGATGCCCGTCTGAAGCTAGGCATGAAGGATGCCCGAGAGAAAATGGTCGCCAAAGATGCACGTTTCAGAATAAAGGGTAAAGTGAAAGATGCCCGAGAGATGTTGAATTCTAAAAAGCAGCAGGTGGGTTTTGCAGTAAAACCGCCAAAATTGATGGACGCCCGAGAAAATATCAGCCTGAAGAGGAGCGCATCGACCATCACTATGAACTCCACCATGGCTCAATGGTCCCCATCCATAAACATTACCAAGACCATCCAGATTTTGCAGCAGAAAACCATTACCCCAGGTGTTAGTAACAGCGTTAAGAGAATGCAAATAAATGTTGTCAACCATCAACTGAATGGCACAGCATGGAGGTGTTGGCAGCATGAGGGCACCATATAGTGGCTGAATGGCACAGCGGGGAGGTGTTGGCAGCATGAGGACACCATATAGTGGCTGAATGGCACAGCGTGGAGTTGGCTGATGCACGAGTACACTACACACCAGGGCTTCAAAACCCCCCCCCCCCCCCCAAAAAAACAACACAAAATGAGAAATGTTGGACAAAGATTTCTCATAGGTAGCACCAAAGGTAGTATCCAAAAATTTTAAATTCCCAGACCCAGGCCCCACCTCTGCGGCATCAGGAACCAGTATATTGCCTGAAGGACACAGCCTGGAGTTGGCTGATGCACCAGTACACACAGGGCTTCACAATCCGCCCCAAAATCAACAAAATTGTATAATTTTTTTTTTTTTAAATGTATACCTTTGTGTAAGAACAAGCGCATATCCAACATTTCAGAAGACTCTATAATGCAGGACGGTGGACCACCCAAAGACTTTCTTCTCAAAAATAATAAACCACACAATGTTTGAAATTATTTTTAAAAAAATTATTACATATGTGTGTAAGCGCATCTGCCTCCAAAAGATCAGATCACCAAAGGATTTTTTTCGCCAAAAATGATTAAGCAGAGTTAATCCCTCTCCGGAATTTTTTTTCTTTTATTTCATTAAAAAATCACACGCAACAAGCGTTTCATAGTGTAACGGTTAGCATTTTGCAAATTTCAATTTTATTACTGATAAAATTATCAGTAAATTTAACAAAAACACTACCCAAGAGTGTTTAATTACCCTACACATTGCACCAGGAACAGTCAGGAGTAGGCCTCAGCAGTACCCAAGAGGCTTTAATAACCCCTTACCTTGCCCGATCAATTGCGAGATCGAGCAATAACAGGTGTGTTATGGCCTCAGATGCCCTGGGCCACACTAGCGCTCCACTGAACAGATTAGCGTGTCTCTATCTTTCAAGGACAGGTGCGTGTTACATGCTGAAACCAATTTGTAATAGGGATCTGGGATTGCAATTATTTACCCTTAAAATGAGGAATTACCAGTAAGTGAGGGTCATAAGCTCGCGTTGATTAAGTCCCTGCCCTTTGTACACACCGCCCGTCGCTACAACCGATTGGATTGGTTAGTGAGGTCCTCGGATCGGCCCAGGCGGGGTAGGAGAAGGCCCTGGCAGAGCGTCTAGAATTTAACGATCATTGTTGAAATTTGCATTAAGCATGTATTTAGCTACTGCTAAACATCCAAAAATTTAAGACCCAAGGCCAGAGGCACCAGGGAGGCAAGTAGTTTGTGAAAGACACAGAATGAGTCTGGAGCAGTCATCCGCAGTACCCAAGAGGGTTTCATAACCCCTTACATTTAAAGATCAATGTTTAAATTTGCATAAAGCATGTATTTAGCTACTGCTAAACTTCAAAAAATTATAGGCCCAAGGTCTGAGGCACCAGTGAGGCAAGTAGTTTGTGAAAGACACAGAATGAGTCTGGATACTATGAAAGTCCAGGCAAAAGTACTCATCAGCTGGTGTTGTTCTCAGATACATTTTTTAGGTGTACTGTAGAGCATTTTTCTGCCTTCACCCTTGCATACCACATACCACATCTAAGTGGTGTATGATTTTGTTTCTGTTAATCTGTCAAGGGCCTAGATACTGTGCAAGGACAGCGAAAAGTGCACACCTGCTGCTGTTCTAGACAAATACTGATTTAAGTGTAGTGAAGCGTATTGTACTCCCCTCATATACGCACTAAGTATGTCAGGCAGAGAAGTGCCAGGACGTGCACAGAGGTGTGGCAGAGGCCTAAATCCTTCAGGCAGAGGTCTCAGCAGACTAGGGGAGAGTGGCAGCAGGCGTCGCAGCGAGAGGCCTGAGCTCCCGTTATCAGCTATTGGTCATGTCTACATGGTTTAGTGATGCTGGACCTAGGACATTTCCTATATATGTTTATGGTAGCACTAGTTCCCAAACATCTTCAATTGAAATTTCAAAATTCATCTTTTATTATTAGAGATTGGGAGGCCCTATTGTCTCCTCATCTGCCGCCAGCTCCAGGCTGTGCCATTCAGACACTATATGGTCTCCATATATTGACTGTGTATTGTAGGAAACATGTGGCTATCCTTGAGTTACTCTCCCAGCATTATTGCCATGTTGATACCAGACCAGTAATAAAAGGAACATTGCCAAGGACTAGCAGAAACAGGGAACTGTGGATATTGACCACCGGCTGTTGGAATTGACTGACTATCCCAGGTGGTAGATTTACCATTTTGAAGTTACTCAGTTTCAGTAGGCTTTAACCCCTTCAGGACGGAGCCCATTTTGGCCTTAAGGACCGGAGCGTTTTTTGCACATCTGACCACTGTCACTTTAAACATTAATAACTCTGGAATGCTTTTAGTTATCATTCTGATTCCGAGATTGTTTTTTCGTGACATATTCTACTTTAACATAGTGGTAAATTTTTGTCGATACTTGCATAATTTCTTGGTGAAAAATCCGTAAATTTGATGAAAAATTTGAAAATTTTGCATTTTTCTAACTTTGAAGCTCTCTGCTTGTAAGGAAAATAGATATTACGAATACATTTTTTTTTGGTTCACATAAACAATATGTCTACTTTATGTTTGCATCATAAAATTGATGTGTTTTTACTTTTGGAAGGCACCAGAGGGCTTCAACGGTCAGCAGCAATTTTCCGATTTTTCACAAAATTTTCAAACTCAGTATTTTTCAGGGACCAGTTCAGGTTTGAAGTGGATTTGAAGGGTCTTCATATTAGAAATACCCCATAAATGACCCCATTATAAAAACTACACCCCCAAAAGTATTCAAAATGACATTCAGTCAGCGTTTTAACCCTTTAGGTGTTTCACAGGAATAGAAGCAAAGTGAAGGAGAAAATTCACAATCTTCATTTTTTACACTCACATGTTCTTGCAGACCCAATTTTTGAATTTTTACAAGGGGTAAAAGGACAAAATTTTTACTTGTATTTGTAGCCCAATTTCTCTCGAGTAAGCACATACCTCATATGTCTATGTAAAGTGTTCGGCGGGCGCAGTAGAGGGCTCAGAAGGGAAGGAGCGACAAGGGGATTTTGGAGAGTACGTTTTTCTGAAATGGTTTTTGGGGGGCATGTTACCTTTAGGAAGCCCTTATGGTGCCAGAACAGCAAAAAAAAAACACATGGCATACCATTTTGGAAACTAGACCCCTCGGGGAATGTAACATGGGATAAAGTGAACCTTAATACCCCACAGGTGTTTCACGACTTTTGCAAATGTAAAAAAAAAAAATAATTTTTTACCTAAAATGCTTGTTTTCCCAAAAATTTTTTATTTTTAAAAAGGGTAATAGCAGAAAATACCCCTAAAAATTTGAAGCCCAATTTCTCCCGATTCAGAAAACACCCCATATGGGGGTGAAAAGTGCTCTGCTGGCGCACTACAGGTCTCGGAAGAGAAGGAGTCACATTTGGCTTTTTGAACGCAAATTTTTCTCTGGGGGCATGCCGCATTTAGGAAGCCCCTATGGTGCCAGGACAGCAAAAAAAACCCCACATGGCATACCATTTTGGAAACTAGACCCCTCGGGGAACGTAACAAGGGGTTAAGTGAACCTTTATACCCCACAGGTGTTTCACGACTTTTGCATATGTAAAAAAAAAAAAAATTTTTTTACCTAAAATGCTTGTTTTCCCAAAAATTTTACATTTTTAAAAAGGGTAAAAGCAGAAAATACCCCCCAAAATTTGTAACACAATTTCTCCCGAGTACGGCGATACCCCATATGTGGCCCTAAACTGTTGCCTTGAAATACGACAGGGCTCCAAAGTGAGAGCGCCATGCGCATTTGAGGCCTAAATTAGGGATTGCATAGGGGTGGACATAGGGGTATTCTACGCCAGTGATTCCCAAACAGGGTGCCTCCAGCTGTTGCAAAACTCCCAGCATGCCTGGACAGTCAACGGCTGTCCGACAATACTGGGAGTTGTTTTGCAACAGCTGGAGGCTCCGTTCTGGAAACAGTGGCGTACCAGACGTTTTTCATTTTTTATTGGGGAGGGGAGGGGGGTTGTATAGGGGTATGTGTATATGTAGTGTTTTTTACTTTTTATTTTATTTTTTGTGTTAGTGTAGTGTAGTGTTTTTAGGGTACAGTCACACGGGCGGGGGTTCACAGTAGTTTCTCGCTGGCAATTTGAGCTGCAGCAGAAAGTTTGCGGCAGCTCAAATTTGCAGCCAGATACTTACTGTAATCCTCCACCCATGTGAGTGTACCCTGTACGTTCACATTGGGGGGGACATCCAGCTGTTGCATAACTACAACTCCCAGCATGCCCGTTGGCTGTCGGTGACTGCTGAGAGTTGCAGTTTTGCAACAGCTGTAGGCACACTGGTTATGTATCACTGAGTTTGTGACCTAACTCAGTGTTTCACAACCAGTGTGCCTCCAGCTGTTGCAAAACTACAACTCCCAGCATGTACGGTGCATGGTGTACGGTGACTGCTGAGAGTTGTAGTTTGCAACAGCTGGAGGCACACCGGTCGTGAAACACTGAGTTAGGTAAAAAAAAACTCTGAGTTTCACAACCAGTGTGCCTTCAGCTGTTGCAAAACTACAACTCTCAGCAGTCACCGACAGCCAACGGGCATGCTGGAAGTTGTAGTTATGCAACCAGCAGATGCACCACTACAACTCCCAGCATGCACTTTAGCTGTTTGTGCAAGCTGGGAGTTGTAGTTATACAACAGCTGAAGGTACACTTTTCCATAGAAAGAATGTGCCTCCAGCTGTTGCAAAACCATAAGTCCCAGCATGCCCATAAGGGAATGCTGGGAGTTGTGGTGGTCTGCCTCCTGCTGTTGCATAACTACAGCTCCCAGCATGCCCTTTTTGCATGCTGGGATCTGTTGCTAAGCAACAGCAGGAGGCTGTCACTCACCTCCAACGATCCTCGCCGCACAGGTCAGTCCCTCGTCGTCTCCGCCGCTGCTCCTGGGGCCCCGATCCCAACAGGGGCGCCGGGGATCGGGGTCCCCAGCACCCGGGGTCCACGTCCCGCACCCGCTCACGTCCTCCGGAAGAGGGGCGGAGCGGGTGCGGGAGTGACACCCGCAGCATGCGCCCTGATTGGTCGGCCGGTAATCCGGCCGACGAATCAGGGCGATCGTGAGGTGGCACCAGTGCCACCTCACCCCTGCAGGCTCTGGCTGTTCGGGGCCGTCAGAGACGGCCCCGAACAGCCAGTAATTCCGGGTCACCGGGTCACTGAATTGTCCAGCGATCTGCGGCGATCGCCGACATGGGGGGACATAATGACCCCCCTGGGCGATATGCCGGGATGCCTGCTGAACGATTTCAGCAGGCATCCGGCTCCGGTCCCCAACCGGCTAGCGGTGGGGGCCGGAATTCCCACGGGCGTATGGATACGCCCTCGGTCCTTAAGGACTCGGCATGCAGGGCGTATCCATACGCCCTATGTCCTGAAGAGGTTAAGTCGTTCATTCTTTGGTGTGGTTCTTCAGTTGCAGAATTAAGTTGTATCATGTTTTCCTGTTCCTCCGATGAGCTATTGTCACTGGAACACACAATACTCATATTATTAATACAGGTTCTAGCATACAACGTGTGTGATCACCCCTTGCCTCAATGGCATACAGTCGGGGGCACACTAATTCCTGCATAGATACAAGAGAACTCAAAATAACATGTACACAAAGAGAAAATCGAGTTCAAACAACTCCTTAATTAAAATCATGATTTTATTGAAACAATTTAAAAAACAATGTAAACAGACGCCAAAAATTGGAGATGGGATTAAGGTTAGATACCAGTACAAAAAAATAGGGCTACTGCCAGCTGCAATGGGCTAACATGAAATATGATGAAAAAAGTAATCAATATGGTATCTCAGTCTCTAGGAGAACTGCACAGCACATAAATTATTACTACTAAAGTGCTCTATATACGGTATTTATAATATACACTGACCACAATTGTGGGTATTATTGAATATAAATTAGTACAAACAAGTGCCAAAGTAAGTTGCAACCCAAATGTGCATATACATACAAAGGTAAAATATTGCGTAATAATAGTATGGCAATATAATAGTAGCACAAGCACTTATCTATGGATCCATGCAGACTGCAGAGAGGCACAGAGACTAGTAAAATAAAGTGCATATAGTAAACTTACCCATATTAAGCTGCAGAGCCCTGACCCCTACGATCGTTTCGGTTTCCCTTTATCAAGAGGTACCCATAATGACATATAATGAAGGATCCTTTTCTTCAGAGAACGTATCTATCATTTTATTATTTTGAATGTCAGGTGGTATTCTGACAATTTCTGATTATAAAAATAAGTATTTTTAAATGACAGAAGTAAGAAACCTTGGGCACACATAGACCCTGTCCACTACTTCTCCAGACATTCTGTCACAATGTATTTATATAAATTATGATTCGGATTAGAGGATACCGACAGCAAACATAGGCTGATCACTGTTTCACTGCTAATCCATCATAGCCTTTATGGTAGGGACTATGACAAAG
Organism: Hyla sarda; assembly: GCF_029499605.1. NCBI lineage: Eukaryota > Metazoa > Chordata > Amphibia > Anura > Hylidae > Hyla > Hyla sarda. The sequence goes on from NC_079191.1 coordinate 120,023,296, forward strand.
CGGCAGTGAGAGGGGAAACGACCGTCAGCCTGTGTTTGCTGTCTACAACCTCCAAACCATATCGTGATAAAATAATTTTTTAGATTGAGTGCCATGCTCTGCATTTCTTTTTTCTTCTGTGGATTATGTGCTGTTCCCTGGCATTGAAAAAAAAATCAATATTATAATCTGCTTCTTCATTGTTGCAAGCCTCCATACATAGGTGTGTATGTGGGTGGTGCAGGTCCTTGGAACTTTCTCTTTTTTGTTAAAAGTGAAAAAGAAGCTCCTCCAGCCTTCATTTTACCTTTGTCCTCCCCCTTAAAATTATCCTGGCCCATATCCCTGGATGCTGAGTCTCTAGTGTTCCAATATGTATAATTCTTCTTTGCGGACACCACTCGGTGACTACAATTCCTGGCAGTCAGTATGGCTCCCATTTTGCCCCCATTGGTCACAAAATCTGTGTTTTCATTGGGCAATATCACATGACGGTGATTTGTCACAGGAGGAGGCTGGGCTTTCCTCAATGACGTGGCCAAGGGGCCTCGCTTACCAAGAAAAGCTGCAGCAAGCCAGTCCTTATAGCTAGTACTAATGTCACATTGTCTCCATCTCGGGAGGGTGAGGGCTACAGAGAGAGCAAGCCAGTTGGAGATGAAAAGAACATACGACTGCTGGGTTTTTTATTACTTACTGTTGGTAAGAGACTACGGAAAGGGGGAAAACCACCCATAACATAAAAAAATGCTGGCCAAGAGGGGAATAAATAAAAAAAATTCCTAACCGAATAACTCCTTTAAATTTTTTAAACATGGCAGTCCTCCAAACATAGTAAGCATTAATAGAGTTAGGCCAGTTTGACCCTAGCCTAATACAAGTCTAGACCCCACCGTAGATCTAATGCCCTGAACTAACAGCCTCGTAAGGATTTATGATAATGTTAGTTCTGGTCATTAGACCCACAGTCAGGTTGGGACTTGCGGCTGCAATACAGATGTACGAATGTAAAAACAGCCTTATTATATATTTTGCAAGCAACAGTTAAGTAAAGCAATAAGAAATACTGCTAGCCTAGTTCATTCTTCATATAATCCGAAAAATAGGACAAAACAAAAGTAAATCGATAAAAATATAAGTCTTTTTGTATTACCCTGTTAATTGAGAAGATCTAAGATCTTGAAGCCTGCATACATGCTCATATACAGATCACTGACAGTACTGTAAGATTGTAAAACGAATACTGCAAAACCCCACATAAACACCTGCTCCAATAAAACTGTGAAATCCAAGCACACACATACCACTGATGAAAGATCAAAAGACTGTATTAACAGATAATAGCTCTATAAATGTTTCACACCATCAATACTCATGTTTCCAGCATCTATCAAACCACAGGCAGCTTAAGAGACATATCCTTGTGCTTTTACAGACCAGATCATTGTGCAGCCCTCTGCTCCACAGGTTTTAGTTTTTTTTTGCATTCTAGTACAGTGCATCCATTAGTGTTTTATTCTGCATTTTACATAATTGACAGTAATAACCTAATTTAAACATTATGTTGGTCTGACTCCGTTTCCTTTAAATATTACTGCTGAATTTACATATTGATATTTCTGCTAGTTAGCAAACTATTTATGGGAAAGGGGCTTAACCCCTTAAGGACTCTTTTTTACCATAACCCCTTAAGGACCCAGCCCAAATATACCTTAACCCCTTCAGGACCAAGCCCATTTTGGCCTTAAGGACCAGAGCGTTTTTTGCACATCTGACCACTGTCACTTTAAACATTAATAACTCTGGAATGCTTTTAGTTATCATTCTGATTCCGAGATTGTTTTTTCGTGACATATTCTACTTTAACATGGTGGTAAATTTTTGTGGTAACTTGCATCCTTTCCTTGTGAAAAATCCTAAATTTTGATGAAAAATTAGCAAATTTTGCATTTTTCTAACTTTGAAGCTCTCTGCTTGTAAGGAAAATGTATATTACAAATAAAAAAACATTTTTATTCACATATACAATATGTCTACTTTATGTCTGCATCATAAAAGTGACGAGTTTTTACTTTTGGAAGACACCAGAGGGCTTCAAAGTTCAGCAGCAATTTTCCAATTTTTCACAAAATTTTCAAACTCACTATTTTTCAGGGACCAGTTCAGGTTTGAAGTGGATTTGAAGGGTCTTCTTATTAGAAATACCCCACAAAAGACCCCATTATAAAAACTGCACCCCCCAAAGTATTCAAAATGACATTCAGTCATCATTTTAACCCTTTAGGTGTTTCACAGGAATAGAAGCAAAGTGAAGGAGAAAATTCACAATCTTCATTTTTTACACTCGCATGTTCTTGTAGACCCAATTTTTAAATTTTTACAAGGGGTAAAAGGAGAAAATGTTTACTTGTATTTGTAGCCCAATTTCTCTCGAGTAAGCACATACCTCATATGTCTATGTAAAGTGTTCGGCGGGCGCAGTAGAGGGCTCAGAAGGGAAAGAGCGATAAGGGGATTTTGGAGAGTACGTTTTTCTGAAATGGTTTTTGGGGGCATGTTGCATTTAGGAAGCCCTTATGGTGCCAGAACAGCAAAAAACCCTCACATGGCATACCATTTTGGAAACTAGACCCCTTGAGGTACGTAACAAGGAATAAAGTGAGCCTTAATACCCCACAGGTGTTTCACGACTTTTGCATATGTAAAAAAAAATTTTTTTTTTTCACTAAAATGTGTGTTTCCCCCCAAATTTCACATTTTTCCAAGGGTTAATAGCAGGAAATACCCCCCAATATTTGTAACCCCTTCTCTTCTGAGTATGGAGGTACCCCATAAGTTGACCTGAAGTGCACTATGGGTGAACTACAATGCTCAGAAGAGAAGGAGTCATATTTGGCTTTTTGAGAGCAAATTTTGCTCGGGGGGCATGTCGCATTTAGGAAGCCCCTATGGTGCCAGAACAGCAAAAAATACCCACATGGCATACCATTTTGGAAACTAGACCCCTTGAGGAATGTAATAAGGAATAAAGTGAGCCTTATTACCCCACAGGTGTTTCATGACTTTTGCATATGTAAAAAAAAAAAAAAAAATTCCACTAAAATGTGTGTTTCCCCCCTAATTTCACCTTTTTGCAAGGGTTAATAGCAGAAAATACTCCCCAAAATTTGTAACCCCATCTCTTCTGAGTATGGAGGTACCCCATAAGTTGACCTGAAGTGCACTATGGGCGAACTACAATGCTCAGAAGAGAAGGAGTCATATTTGGCTTTTTGAGAGCAAATTTTGCTCGGGGAGCATGTCGCATTTAGGAAGCCCCTAAGGTGCCAGAACAGCAAAAAAAAAACACACATGGCATACCATTTTGGAAACTAGACCCCTTGAGGAACGTAACAAGGGGTACAGTGAGCATTTGCCCCCCATTGGTGTCTGACAGATCTTTGGAACAGTGGGCTGTACAAGTTTTCATTTTCATGGACCACTGTTCCAAAGATCCGTCAGACACCTGTGGGGGGTAAATTCTCACTGCACCCCTCATTACATTCCGTGAGGGGTGTCGTTTCTGAAATGGGGTCACATGTGGGGTTTTGTTTTTTTTGCGTTTGTCAAAACCGCTGTAACAATCAGCCACCCCTGTGCAAATCACCTCAAATGTACATGGTGCGCTCTCCCTTCTGGGCCTTGTTGTGCGCCCCCAGAGCACTTTGCGCTCACATATGGGGTATCTCTGTAGTCGGGAGAAGTTGCATTACAAATTTTGGGGGGCTTTTTTCCCTTTTACCTCTTGTGAAAATGTAAAGTATAGGGCAACATCAGCATGTTAGTGTAAAAAATAAAAAAATTTTACACTAACATTCTGGTGTAGACCCCAACATTTCCTTTTCATGAAGGGTTAAAGAAGAAAAAGCCCCCCAAACCTTGTAACGCAATTTCTCCCGAGTACAGCGATACCCCATATGTCGCCCTAAACTGTTGCCCTGAAATACGACAGGGCTCCAAAGTGAGAGCGCTGTGTGCATTTGAGGCCTAAATTAGGGATTTGCATAGGGGTGGACATAGGGGTATTCTACGCCAGTGATTCCCAAACAGGGTGCCTCCAGCTGTTGCAAAACTCCCAGCATGCCTGGACAGTCAACGGCTGTCCGACAATACTGGGAGTTGTTGTTTTTCAACAGCTGGAGGCTCTGCTTTGGAAACAGTGGTGTACCGGACGTTCTTATTGGGGGAGGGGGCTGTGTAAGGGTATGTGTATATGTAGTGTTTTTAACTTTTTATTTTATTTTGTGGTAGTGTAGGGTTTTTAGGGTACAGTCACATGGGCGGGGGATTACAGCGAGTTTCCCAGCGCAAAATTTGCTGCATCTCAAGATGTGAGAAACCCACTGTAAAAGCCTCGCCCATGTGAATGTACCCTGTACATTCACGGGGGTGGCGGGGCGGGGCGGGGGTGGCGGGGCGGGGCGGGGGGGGGGCGGGGGGGGGGGCTTGCATCAGCTGTTGCAAAACCACAACTCCCAGCATGCATGGTCTGTTAGTGCATGCTGGGAGTCATAGTTTTGCAACAGCTGGAGGCACACAGGTTAGGAAACACTGAGTTAGAAACAGACAATGTTTCCCAACCAGTGTGTCTCCAGTTGTTGCAAAACTACAACTCCCAGCATGCCCAGACAGCTGAAGGGCATGCTGGGAGTTGTAGTTCGGCAACATCTGAAGGGCCAGATGTTGCTGAACTAAAACTCCCAGCATGCCTGGACAGTCAGTGCATACTGGGAGTTGTAGTTTTGCAACAGCTGGAAGAGCACAGATTGGAGACCATTATACAATGGTCTCCAAACTGGGGCCCTCCAGATGTTGCAAAACTACAACTCCCAGCATGCATGGTCTTTTAGTGCATGCTGGGAGTTATAGTTTTGCAACAGCTGGAGGCACACAGGTTAGGAAACACTGAGTTAGAAACAATGTTTCCCAACCAGTGTGTCTCCAGCTGTTGCAAAACTACAACTCCCAGCATGCCCAGACAGCTGAAGGGCATGCTGGGAGTTGTAGTTCGGCAACATCTGAAGGGCCAGATGTTGCTGAACTAAAACTCCCAGCATGCCTGGACAGTCAGTGCATGCTGGGAGTTGTAGTTTTGCAACAGCTGGAAGAGCACAGATTGGAGACCATTATACAATGGTCTCCAAACTGAGGCCCTCCAGATGTTGCAAAACTACAACTCCCAGCATGCCCAGACAGCCAAAGGCTGTCTAGGCATGCTGGGAGTTGTAGTTTTCAGACTCCTAGAAGCAGCAGTGAAGATCTTCACTGCTGCCTCTGAGGACCACATACTTACCCGTCGCTGCTCGTCCACGTGGCCGGTCCCGCGCTGCTCCTCGGTCCCGCCGCTGGATCAGGTAAGTCCGCCGGTCCCCACGTGTTCCCCCCGTGTGCCGCAGGTCCCCGCGAGCCCCTGCAGCCTTCGTCCCCCGTTCTGCCTGACTTCCAGGGGCGGGCAGTGCGGGGGATCTGAACTTTCACCCCAGATCACTGTGATTGGTCCACAGGGACCAATCACAGTGATCGCTGACCAGGACCATCAATTGATGGTCCTGGGGGTGAAGCAGAAGTTGTCCCCTGCTGGAAACAGCGGGACTTCTGCCAGTTAACCCGTGCGATGCTGCGCATCGCCGGGTTAACTGCATGTCATTTATAAACGCCGGGATGCGCGAACGCACTGCACAACCCGGCGTTTATATATGACATTCTGCGGGAAGGGGTTAAAGGGGAACTCCGATGTAAACTTTTTTTTTGACAAATCAACTGGTGCCAGAAAGTTAAACAGATTTGTAAATTACTTCTATTTAAAAATCTTAACCCTTCTAGTACTTATCAGCTGCTGTATACTACAGATATACTACAGAGAAATTTGTGAATTTCTTTTCTGCCTGACAACAGTGCTCTCTGCTGACACCTCTGTCCGTGTCAGGACTGTCCAGAACAGGAGGTTTTCTATGGGGATTTGCTTCTAACCCGACAGTTCCTGACATGGACAGAGGTGTCAGCAGAGAGCACTGTTGTCAGCAGCTGATAAGTACTAGAAGGGTTAAGATTTTTAAATAGAAGACATTTACAAATCTGTTTAACTTTCTGGCACCAGTTGATTTGTCAAAAAAAAAATTCCACCGGCGTTCCCCTTTAAGGACCCGGCCATTTTTTGAACATCTGACCCCTGTCACTTCAAGCATTAATAACTCTGGGATGCTTTTACCTTTCATTCTGATTCTGAGATTGTTTTTTCATGACAAATTCTACTTTATGGTAGTGGTAAAATGTTGTCGATACTTGTATCATTTCTTGGTGAAAAATTCCAAAATATGATGAAAAAATTGAAAATTTTGAATTTTTTTTACTTTGAAGCTCTCTCCTTCAAAGTTATTCCAAATAAAGTATACATTGATTCACATACACAACATGTCTACTTCATGTTTGCCTTATAAAGTTTACATGTTTTTACTTTTGGAAGACATCAGAGGGCTTCAAAGTTCAGCAGCAATTTTCCAATTTTTCACAAAATTTTCAAAATTGGAATTTTTCAGGGACCAGTTCAGTTTTGAAGTGGATTTGAAGGGCCTTCATATTAGAAATACCCCTCAAAGTAGCCAAAATGACATTCAGTAAGCGTGTTAACCCTTTAGGTGTTTCACAGGAATAGCAGCAAAGTGAAGAAGAAAATTCTAAATCTTCATTTTTTACACTCGCATGTTCTTGTAGACCCAGTTTTTTTATTTTTACAAGTGGTAATAGGAGAAAAAGCCCCCAAAATAATTTGTAACCCAATTTCTCTCGAGTAAGGAAATACCTCATATGTGTATGTCAAGTGTTCGGCGGGCGCAGTAGAGGTCTCAGAAGGGAAGAAGCAACAATGGAATTTTGGAGAGTGAATTTTGCTGAAATGGTTTTTGGGGGGCATGTCACATTTAGGAAGCCCCTATGGTGCCAGAACAGCAGAAAACCCCACATGGCATACAATTTTGGAAACTACACCCCTCAAGGCACGTAACAAGGGGTCTAGTTAGCCTTAACACCCCATAGGTGTTTGACAACTTTTCGTTAAAATCAGATGTGTAAATGGAAGAAAAATGTTTCCCTAAAGTTCAGTTTTTCCCCAAATTTACCATTTTAACAAAGGGTAATGGGAGAAAATTGAAATAACCCATGTTAGGCTGGGTTCACACCACGTTTTCTTAAATACGGTTCCCGTACACGGTTGGGAGGAGGGGGCGGGGCTTAATCGCGGCGCCCGCACTCAGCCGCATTCGGGAATCGTATTTAATGCAAGTCTATGAGCCGACCGGAGTGAACCGCAGCCTCCGGTCGGCTTCGTTTTCGGCCGTATGCGGTTTCCCAACCGCAGGCAAAAACGTGGTCGACCACGTTTTTACCTGCGGTCGGGAAACCGCATACGGCCGAAAAAGCAGCCGACCGGAGGCTGCTGTTCACTCCGGTCGGCTCATAGACTTGCATTAAATACGGTTCCCGAATACGGCTGAGTGCGGGCGCCGCGATTAAGCCCCACCCCCTCCTCCCAACCGTTTACGGGAACCGTATTTAAGAAAACGTGGTGTAAACCCAGCCTTAGGACGTAAAATGCTCTGCTGGTGAACTACAATGCTCAGAAGAGAAGGAGTCACATTTGGCTTTTTGAAAGCAAATTTTGCTGAAATGTTTTTTTGGGGGCATGTCGCATTTAGGAAGCCCCTGTGGTGCCAGAACAGCAAAAAATACCCACATGGCATACTATTTTGGAAACTACACCCCTTAAGGAACGTAACAAGGGGTACAGTGAGCCTTAACACCCCACAGGTGTCTGACGAATTTTTGTTAAAGTTGGATGTGTAAATGAAAAAATATTTTTTTTTTACTAAAATTTTGTTTTTTCCCTAAATTTAACATTTTTTACAAGGGGTAATAGGAGAAAATGACACCCAAAATGTGTATCCCCATTTCTTCTGAGTATGGAAATATCCCATGTGTGGACGTCAAGTGCTCTGGTGGCGAACTACAAGAGGAGGAGCACCATTGAGCTTTTGGAAAGAGAATTCGTTTGGAATGGTAGTCAGGGGCCATGTGCGTTTACAAAGCCCCCCGTGGTGCCAGAACAGTGGATCCCCCCACATGTGACCCCATTTTGGAAACGACACCCCTCACAGAATTTAATAAGGGGTGCAGTGAGTATTTATACCCCACTGGCGTTTGACAGCTCTTTGGAACAGTGGGCTGTGCAAATGAAAAATTTAATTTTTCATTTTCACGGACCACTGTTCCAAAAATCTGTCAGACATCTGTGGGGCGTAAATGCTCACTGTACCCCTTATTACATTAAGTGAGGGGTGTAGTTTCCAAAATGGGGTCACATGTGGGGGGTCCATTGTTCTGGCACTATGAGGGCTTTGTAAACGCACATGGCCCCTGACTACCATTCCAAACAAATTCTCTTTCCAAAAGCTCAATGACGCTCTTCCTCTTCTGAGCATTGTAGTTCACCAGCAGAGCACTTGACATCCACACATGGGGTATTTCCATACTCAGAAGAAATGGGGTTACAAATTTTGGGGGGCTTTTTTCCTATTTTCCCTTGTGAAAATGAAACATTTTGGGTAACACCAGCATTTTAGTGAAAAAAAATGTTTTTTTTTTCATTTTCCCATCCAACTTTAATGAAAATTCGTCAAACACCTGTGGGGTGTTAAGGCTCACTATACTCCTTTTCACGTTCCGTGAGGGGTGTAGTTTCCAAAATGGGGTCACACGTGGGTATTTATTTTTTTGCGTTTTTGTCAGAACCGCTGTAAAATCAGCCACCCCTGTGCAAATCACCAATTTAGGCCTCAAATGTACATGGTGTGCTCGCACTCCTGAATCTTGTTGTGCGTCCGCAGAGAATTTTACGCCCACATATGGGGTATTTCCGTACTCAGGAGAAATTGCGTTACAAATTTTGGGGGTCTTTTTTTCCTTTTACCGCTTGTGAAAATAAAAAGTATGGGGCAACACCAGCATGTTAGTGTAAAATGTTTTATTTTTTTACACTAAAAGGCTGGTGTAGCCCCCAACTTTTCCTTTTCATAAGGGGTAAAAGGAGAACAATCCCCCCCAAAATTTGTAGTGCAATTTCTCCCGAGTACGGAAATACCCCATATGTGTCCCTAAACTGTTTCCTTCCTCAGACACAACCCTCAGTTGGCATGGCCCAGGAGCAGTCCCTGTCCTCTCATTGCCTCTGTTCTATGCTGTTCCCTCTCCTACAGAAGTATCTTATGCTGTGGGTTCAGCTCCACTATTCACTGAGGACAATCTAATAGAGGAGTCAGCAGCTACTGTCCAGCCTAGAAGTGGAGGAGACATCCGCCGCTTCCTCCGCTAGGTGGGCAAGTAGTGATGAGGAGAGTGATGTGGGAGGTGGTGTTGCCAGGGTTCAGGGTCCTGAAGCAGACACTGTTGAGGAACCTGAGAAGGACATCAGTGACGTGCAGACACTTGTTGATGATGATGAAGCCAATTGCAATTGGGAGCCGGATGCAGAAGGAGCTTCATCATCTTCAGGAGAAGAGAGTTGCAGGTCAGCTGAGCCAGCAAGACAGTAGCATGGTTGGCAGTCAGCGAGGTGGCAGAAGTGGACACTCTGTAGCCAAACATGCCCGGGGGAGGCCGCCTACCTTACCCGGAGGTAGTGGAACAGGGGTTTCTGGAGATGGCGGCAGTAGCAGTCAATTAGTGCGGACTGTTGGTGGGAAAATCAGCTACTCGGCGGTGTGGCAGTTTTTCATCAAGCATCCGGATGAGGTTCACATAGCCACATGCAAGACATGTCAGCAGAAGGTGAAGCGTGGCCAGGGTCCCAACGTTGGCACCATGGCCCTACGTCAACATATGCTTCGCCACCATCAAGCGGCCTGGGAGAACCGTGGCTCCGATGTAGTGGTCCAGTCTGCTGCATCACCCAGTGGCACGCTGCTCCCTCTTTCAGCCAGCAAAGGCTCCACCACCTCAGCTGAAAGGGGCTATGTGTCATACCCTTCTTCTGTCGCTACAGATGCTCCTGCTTCTCCCACTTTTAGTCAGCCATTCCGCCAACAATCCATTCGCGAAGCCATGTCCAAGAGACAACAGTATGTGCCCACTCATCCAATGGCGCAGAAGCTGAATGTTCTCCTGTCTAAGTTGCTGATGCTGCAGTCCCTCCCTTTTAAAGTGGTGGACTCTGCACCTTTTAGAGAACTGATGGCTTGTGCCAAGCCAAGGTGGAGAGCGCCAAGCCATCATTTCTTTGTGAAGAAGGCAGTACCAGCCCTGCACAATTTTGTGCAAGAGAAGGTGGGCCAGTCCTTGAGCCTGTCGGTGCCCGGACAAATCTCAGTGCCCTTCCAGCATAACATGTGTGTAGGGCACGTCGGTGTCACTCACATGGTTTGCCTTGGTGTAAAGAGTCACACAGGGAAGGAACTGCTAAAAGTCATTCGGAAATGTCACGAACCGGCAGGACTGGTAGTGGATCCTCTAGACCAGAGAGGCGATGGCACGGGCCGTACCAGGGGAACAGAGTCTAAGGGACTGCTGGTCTTCACCAGGGCCCGCCACAAAGCGGGATGGACTTGCTGCAGCAGGTAGCCCCCAGGTCGTTCCCCCAATAGCGTCTCGACCTCTCTGGCAGCTGATATGATGAAGTACACAGGGAGCAGGCAAAGGCATAGTCGGACGTAGCAGAGGTCAGGGCAGGCGGCAAGGGTTTACTGGCGAGAATACGGTAGCAACGGGTTCGGCAACAGGCAAGGAAATACAGGCTACAAGGAACGCTTTCTCAGAGGCACAAGGCACAAAGATCCAGCAAGGGCAGGAAAGGGCAGGCAACTTTTATATGGAAGGAGCAGGGGTCATTAGTCAGCGCACCAATCAATGGTGCGCTGGCCCTTTAAATTTACTAGAGAGTGGGGCCACGTGCGCCGGGAAGCAGAGAGTGTCGGCGCAGGGAACGAGGCGCCAGGTAAGTAGGACTGGGATGCGGCGCGTGAGCGGGGACCAGCCGCCACGGCAGCCGTGCCCCGACACAAGGGATCCCGTGTTCCCGGTCAGTGTGTGTGAGCGGGAGGCACCGGGATCCCGGGGAGAGGGGGCGAGAAAGCCGCCCCCCCCTCTTAGGTCTCCCCCTCTTTTTGGTACCCAGAAAACTAAGGATGAAGCTGCGGTCCAAAATATTCTCCTCAGGCTCCCAGGATCTCTCCTCAGGGCCGCAACCCTCCCAATCAACCAAAAAAAATATTTTCCCCCAAGAGAACTTGGTCGCCAAGATTTCCTTGACCGAGAATATATCAGAGGTGCCGGCGACCGGGGTGGGAGAAGAAAGCTTGGGAGAAAAGCGGTTAAAGACAGCAGGTTTAAGAAGGGAGACATGGAAAGAGTTATGGATTCGGAGGGAGGGAGGAAGATGAAGTTGATAAGAGACTTGATTAATACGACTCTTGATTTTATAGGGACCCAAGTAACAAGGACCCAATTTGTAACTCGGGACCCTAAATCGGATGTACTTAGAGGAAAGCTATACTTTGTCACCCAGGCGGAAATCCGGAAGAGCCCTGCGTCTCTTGTCAGCTTGAAGTTTCACACGGGAGGAAGCCTTGAGGAGAGCAGCGTCAGTCTCTCGCCAGATGGAGGAAAATTCCTGTACCAGAGTGTCAACGGCAGGTACGGAAGAAGGAGTGGGATACCGTGGCAGAGGTGGAAGAGGATGAGGGCCTAAAACTACAAAGAAAGGAGACTTGTTGGACGCAGAAGATTGTATGTAGTTATAGGAGAACTCCGCCCAGGGAAGTAGATCCGCCCAATCGTCATGGCGTGAGGATACAAAGTGACGCAGATAATTCCCCAAAATTCGGTTCACCCGATCCACTTGGCCGTTCGACTGTGGGTGGTAAGAAGAGCAAAAGTCCAATTTGATCACGAGCTAACCACATAGGGCTCTCCAGAATTTGGAGACAAACTGCACCCCACAATCTGAGACAATATGTTTGGGTAGGCCATGGAGGCGGAAGAGTGTTGAAAGAACTGTTTGGCCAACTCGGGTGCAGAGGGAAGGCCGGGCAGGGGCACAAAGTGAGCCATCTTGGAGAAGCGGTCTACGACGACCCAAATAACGGACTTGCCATGGGAGGAGGGAAGATCTGTAACAAAGTCCATGGCGATAAGAGACCAGGGAATTTCTGGAACAGGTAGAGGTAAGAGGAGGCCTGCAGGTCTCAGGCGAGGCGATTTATCCTGGGCGCAGATCATATAGGCTTGGATGAAATCCGAGACATTTTTTTCAAGAGAAGGCCACCAGTACCTTTGGGAGATGAGTTGGAGAGATTTTTGCACCCCAGGATGACCAGCGAAATGAGAAGCGTGGGCCCACCTGAGAATTTGCACCCGGTGACGTGGAGATACGTAGGATTTGCCAGGAGGAAGATGGCTCAGGTCCACAAGAGTGACGGCAATAAGACATTCTGGAGGGATAATATGTTGAGGTGTTAACTCGTCGCCCACCACATCAGAAGAGCGAGACAGAGCGTCTGCCCTAATGTTCTTAGAAGCCGGACGGAAATGGATCTCAAAATTAAAACGGGCGAAGAACAGAGACCATCGAGCCTGACGAGGATTTAGTCTCTGAGCAGACTGGAGGTAAGCCAGGTTCTTGCGATCCGTAAAGATATTCACAGGATGAGTGGCTCCCTCGAGTAGATGTCTCCATTCCTCCAGCGCTAATTTGATGGCCAGCAGTTCTCTGTCCCCTATGGAATAGTATCTCTCTGCGGGAGAGAATGTTTTCGAAAAGAAGCCACAAGTTAAGGTCTTGCCCCTGGGAGATTTCTGTGTGAGCACAGCTCCGGCTCCCACCGAGGAGGCATCCACTTTGAGAGAGAAGGGCTTGGTGGAATCAGGTCTAGAGAGAACCGGTGCAGAGGCAAAGGCGAGCTTCAGAGACTGGAAGGCTTCTTCAGCTTGGGAAGGCCAGGATTTAGGGTTGGTGCCTTTTTTGTCAAAGCCACAATAGGGGACACCAGAGTGGAATAATGAGGGATGAATTGCCTGTAGTAATTGGCAAAGCCCAAAAACCTTTGTATGGCTCGGAGTCCAGAGGGGCGTGGCCAATCCAGAACCGCTGAGAGTTTGGCGGGGTCCATTTGAAGTCCTTGAGCAGAGATAATGTAACCCAGAGAAGACAAGGATGTCATCCAAGTATATGACAACACAGGAGTAGAGTAAGTCCCTGAAGATATCATTAACGAATTCCTGGAAGACGGCTGGTGCGTTAGAGAGGCCGAAAGGCATCACCAGGTACTCAAAATGGCCGTCTCTTGTGTTAAAGGCGGTCTTCCACTCGTCGCCCTTACGGATACGGACCAAATTATAGGCCCCTCGAAGATCCAATTTGGTGAAAATTTTTGCCCCTTGGAGACAATCAAATAACTCAGAGATTAGGGGCAGAGGGTAACGGTTCTTGATGGTAATTTTATTGAGTCCTCTGTAGTCAATGCAGGGTCGGAGGGAGCCGTCCAGTTTGGTCACGAAGAAGAAACCAGCTCCAGTAGGATAAGAAGACTTCCTTATGAATCCTCTCTGTAGGTTCTCACGAATATAATCGGACATGGCAAGCGTCTCAGGAGGTGAGAGAGAATAAATTCTACCCCGGGGTGGAGTAGAACCAGGCATTAGGTCGATCGGACAATCATAGGAACTGTGAGGAGGGAGGACCTCGGCTTGTTTTTTGCAGAAGACATCCGCGAAGGAATGGTATGGCTTAGGCAGTCCAGGAGGTGGAGCAACTTGCGGGACCTGTTTGACAGGAGCAGACCTGAGACACCGGTCCGAACAGCGCAGGATCTCACCAGTGGACCAGTTCAGGACAGGACTATGATGTTGTAGCCACGGCAGGCCCAGGAGGAGTTCGGAGGAGCAGAAGGGAGGGACAAGGAATTCAAGAGTCTCTGTATGAAAAATTCCAATATCCATCTGCAGTGGTAGGGTACAGAACTGCACAGTGACAGAGAGTCTCTCACCGTTAACCGTAGAAATGAACAGCGGCTTAGTTAGACGGGTAACCGGAATGCGGTACCTGTCGATCAAGGAGGCGTGAATGAAATTGCCAGCTGAACCGGAATCCAAAAGGCTGCAACGGGGAAGAAGGACTTGGAAGGAAGGAACAACTGCACGGATATGATGAGACGTGGAGAGGAGGAATCCACACCTAGCAACACCTCTCCCATGTTTACTAGGTGCGAGCGTTTCTCGAACGTGGTGCACGGAGAGGACAGTCTCGTAGGAAGTGCTCAGTACTGGCGCAGTACAGACACAGGTTCTCGTCTCTGCGACTGCTTCGTTCTTGCGGAGTCAGGCGTGACCGGTCCACCTGCATGGCTTCCACGGCGGGAGGCCAAGAAAGAGGTTGAGGTGGACGCTGAAAAACGGGAGCCAGACGAGGGTAGAGTCTAGGTTGAGCCTTTCCCTTTTCAAGAAGGAGTTCCTCTTGTCTCTCAGTGAAACGCTTGTTGATTCTAGTGGCCAGCAAGATGAGGTCCCTAAGGGTCGACGTAGCAGAGGCAGGGTAGGCGGCAAGGGTTCACTGGCGAGAAGACGGTAGCAACGGGTTCGGCAACAGGCAAGGAAATACAGGCTACAAGGAACGCTTTCTCAGAGGCACAAGGCACAAAGATCCGGCAAGGGCAGGAAGGGGCAGGCAACTTTTATATGGAATGAGCAGGGGTCATTAGCCAGCGCACCAACCAATGGTGCGCTGGCCCTTTAAATTTACTGAAGGTAGCGCAGCCGCTTCCCCGACACAAGGGATCCCGTGCTCCCGGTCAATGTGTCTGAGCGGGAGGCACCGGGATCCCGGGGAGAGGGGGCGAGAAAGCGGGCGCTCCGGTCTGGAGGCGGGGACCGGAGCTCTCGCTGTGACAGGAAAGAAATCAGAGCATGGCTTACTCCACGAAAACTGGAAATGGGAACCATGGTGACTGACAATGGGAAGAACATCTAGGCCGCACAGTGACAAGGAAGGGTGAGCCATGCGCCCTGCATGGCACATCTGTTAAATCTGGTTGTCAAGCAGTTCCTAAGTGTTCCCCTCATTTGCAAGACATCCTAACATTGGGAAGTAAACTTTGCATGCACTTCAGCCACTCGTACACCGTAAAGCACACCATCCTTCAGCTGCAGCGTCAGAATGGTATCCCCCAACATAGTCTGATTTGTGACTTTGACACATGTTGGAATTCCACCTTCCACATGTTGAACCAACTGTACAAACAGAGAAAAGCCTCCACTGATTTCTTGATGATCCAAGCGGATAGGGGTACTCTCCTGTGTAACTTCAATGTGATGTGAACCAGTGGCAGCTCATATGTGACACCTGCCGTTTGCTCAGGCTCTTTGAGGAAGCCACATTATGTGTAAATCGCCAGGATTACGGGATGAACAATGTCATTCCACTGCTTCATTTCCTACAAGAAGTGTTGGAAACAATGGCTGGTCAGGGCAATGTAGACCTTGCGCCTACATCTCACGGCCATATGAGCCCTGTGGGGGCTGAACTGGAGGAGGAAGATGAGGGGCACAGTGGAGCACAGTTTAGGATTCATGAGATGGGTGTTGTTTCTAGTCATCTGATAGGAGAGGAGGAGTATGATTAACTAGATGAGCTAGAGGGTTATGAGGAAGGCGAGACAGAAGGTCCAGACACACCGTGGCGGTATGCAGTGGAGATGGAGGCAGAGAGTCCCTCCGAGTCACTTGCACAAATGGCACAATGCACGCTCAGTTGCTTGCTTAGTGACTGCCGAATTGTCAACATTCGGCAGCAGGATGACTTCTGGCTCTCCACCTTATTGGACCCTCGCTACCGGCACAAAATGGGGGCCTTTTTTACACCCACTGAGAGGGAGGACAAACTGACCTACTACAGAGGGGTCCTACATAGTCAGTTGGCTGATGCCTATCGGCGCCATCGTCCATCCACTAGCAGGTCTTACTCGGGGGGCCCTATGCGCTCACCTTCCACTGCCATGGCTGCTGGGGAGGGGTGGGGTGGCAGGAGCAGTACCAGTTCCATCAGCAGCAGCCTGAGTCTACAGTCGCTGATGAGTACCTTTCTTCACTTGCATAGTGAAGCAACTCATCAGCAGCAGGTAGACATGGAGCAGGACCTTAACCAGCAGGGGGTGGCATACCTTGACATGACCAATGGCCATGCCAGCAAACCTTGAAGATCCGCTGGACTTCTGGGCAGCCAAACTAGATTTATGGCCGCAAATAGCAGAGTTTGCCCTGGAAAAGCTGTCCTGCCCGGCCAGTAGTGTGCCATCAGAGCGGGTGTTTAGTGCGGCGGGAGCCATAGTAACCCCAAGGAGAACTCGTCTTTCCGCGAAAAATGTGGAGAGACTGATCTTTGTCAAGATGAATCAGGCATGGATCAGCCAGGATTTCCACCCACCAATGCCAGGTGCAACAGAGTAGATGTTACGCCGAGCGCTCCGGGTCCCCGCTCCTCCCCGGAGCGCTCACAGCGTTCTCCTATTCGCAGCGCCCCGGTCAGACCTGCCGACTGGGTGCGCTGCGATAATGTTCCCAGCCGGGATGCGATTCGCGATGCGGGACGTGCCCGCTCGCGATGCGCATCCCGACTCGCTTACCAGACCCGTTCCCCGTCTGTGCTGTCCCGGCGCGCGCGGCCCCGCTCCTTAGGGCGTGCGCGCGCCGGGTCTTTGCGATTTAAAGGGCCGATGCGCCACTGATTGGTGCATGAGGTTTTAATCAGTACCTTCACCTGTGCACTTCCCTACTTATACCTCACTTCCCCTGCACTCCCTTGCCGGATCTTGTTGCCATTGTGCCAGTGAAAGCGTTTCCTTGTGTGTTCCTAGCCTGTGTTCCAGACCTCCTGCCGTTGCCCCTGACTACGATCCTTGCTGCCTGCCCTGACCTTCTGCTACGTCCGACCTTGCTCTTGCTCAACGGTTGAGCCGTTGCCGGTGGATACGACCTGGTTGCTACCGCCGCTGCAAGACCATCCCGCTTTGCTGCGGGCTCTGGTGAATACCAGTAGCAACTTAGAACCGGTCCACCGACACGGTCCACGCCAATCCCTCTCTGGCACAGAGGATCCACCTCCAGCCAGCCGAATCGTGACAGTAAATCCGGCCATGGATCCCGCTGAGGTCCCGCTGCCAGTTTTCGCTGACCTCACCACGGTGGTCGCAACAGATAGCGCAACAAGGCCACCAGCTGTCTCAACTGACCGTGATGCTACAGCAGCTACTACCACAGCTTCAACAATCATCTCCTCCGCCGGCTCCTGCACCTCCTCCGCAGCGAGTGGCCGCATCCAGCCTCCGTTTATCTTTGCCGGACAAATTTGATGGGGAATTTTGCCGTGGTTTTCTTTCACAATGTTCCCTGCATTTGGAGATGATGTCGGACCAGTTTCCAACTGAAAGGTCAAAAGTGGCTTTCGTAGTCAGCCTTCTGTCTGGGAAAGCCCTGTCATGGGCCACACCGCTCTGGGACCGCAATGATCCTGTCACTGCCTCTGTACACTCTTTCTTCACGGAGATTCGAAGTGTCTTCTAGGAACCTGCCCGAGCCTCTTCTGCCGAGACTGCCCTGCTGAACCTGGTCCAGGGTAATTCTTCTGTTGGCGAGTACCCCATCCAATTCCGTACTCTCGCCTCCGAATTGTCCTGGAATAACGAGGCCCTCTGCGCGACCTTTAAAAAAGGCCTATCCAGTAACATCAAAGATGTGCTGGCCGCACGAGAAATTCCTGCTAACCTGCATGAACTTATTCATCTTGCCACCCGCATTGACATGCGTTTTTCCGAAAGGCGTCAGGAGCTCCGCCAGGATATGGACTTTGTTCGCACGAGGCGGTTTCTCTCCCCGGCTCCTCTCTCCTCTGGTCCACTGCAATCCGTTCCTGTGCCTTCAGCCGTGGAGGCTATGCAAGTTGACCGGTCTCGCTTGACATCTCAAGAGAGGACACGACGCCGCATGGAGAACCTTTGCCTGTACTGTGCCAGTACCGAACATTTCTTGAAGGATTGTCCTATCTGACCTCCACGTCAGGAAAGACGCACGCTGACTCCGCACAAAGGTGAGACAGCTCTTGATGTGAGCTCTGCTTCTCCACGTCTTACTGTGCCTGTGCGGATTTCTTCTTCTACCTTCTCCTTCTCAGCTATGGCCTTCTTGGATTCCGGATCTGCAGGAAATTTTATTTTGGCCTCTTTCATCAACAGGTTCAACATCCCGGTGACCAGTCTCGCCAGACCCCTCTACATCGCCTCTGTTAATAATGAAAGATTTGACTGTACTGTGCGTTACCGCACGGAACCCCTCTTAATGTGCATCGGACCCCATCACGAAAAAATTGAATTTCTGGTCCTCTCTAACTGCACTTTGGAAATTCTTCTTGGACTACCGTGGCTTCAACGCCATTCCCCAACCCTCGATTGGACCACCGGGGAAATCAAGAACTGGGGTACTTCTTGCCACAAGGACTGTCTTAAGCCTGCTCCCTGTACTGTCAGTCAAGACCCTGTGGTTCCTCCGGTTCTCTCCCCAAGGCCTATCTGGATTATGCTGATGTTTTTTGCAAAAAACAAGCAGAGACTTTGCCTCCTCACAGGCCTTATGACTGTCCTATTGACCTCCTCCCTGGTACTACTCCACCCCGGGGCAGAATCTATCCTCTGTAATCAGCTCAAAATCAAATTAAACTTCTTGTCTTCTTATCATCCCCAACCAATGGGCAAGTAGAAAGAATTAATCAGGTTCTGGGTGACTATTTGCGACATTTTGTTTCCTCCCGCCAGGATGACTGGGCAGATCTTCTACCATGGGCCGAATTCTCATACAATTTCTCTGAATCTTCCGCTAAATCCCCATTCTTCGTGGTGTACGGCCGTCACCCTCTTCCCCCCTTTCCCACTCCCATGCCTTCTGGTTTGCCCGCTGTTGACGAGGTGACTCGGGACTTCTCCACCATATGGAAAGAGACTCAAAATTCTCTCTCACAGGCCTCATCCCGGATGAAAAAACATGCCGATAGGAAAAGAAGAATTCCCCCCATTTTTTCTCCCGGAGACAAAGTATGGCTCTCCGCCAAGTATGTCCGCTTTCGTGTCCCCAGTTATAAACTGGGTCCACGTTATCTTGGTCCTTTCAAAATCAAGTGCCAAATCAACCCTGTCTCTTAAAAACTCCTTCTTCCTCCTTCTCTCCGTATTCCCAATGCTTTCCATGTCTCTCTCTTTAAACCACTCATCCTTAACCGCTTCTCTCCCAAAGTTGTTTCTCCCACTCCAGTTTCCGGGTCCCACGTTTTTTCGGTGAAAGAAATTCTGGCATCCAAGACGGTCAGAGGTAAAAAAAAATTTTGGGTTGATTGGGAGAATTGCGGCCCAGAGGAGAGGTCATGGGAACCTGAGGACAACATCCTGGACAAGAATCTTATCCTCAAATTCTCAGGTTCCAAAAAGAGGGGGAGACCCAAGGGGGGGGTACTGTTACGCCGAGCACTCCGGGTCCCCGCTCCTCCCCGGAGTGCTCACAGCGTTCTCCTATTCGCAGCGCCCCGGTCAGACCTGCTGACCGGGTGCGCTGCGATAATGTTCCCAGCCGGGATGCGATTCGCGATGCGGGACGCGCCCGCTCGCGATGCGCATCCCGACTCGCGATGCGCATCCCGACTCGCTTATCAGACCCGTTCCCCGTCTGTGCTGTCCCGGCGCGCGCGGCCCGCTCCTTAGGGCGCGCGCGCGCCGGGTCTTTGCGATTTAACCCCTTAAGGACTCAGAAAATGTAATTTTTACGTTTTCATTTTTTCCTCCTCGCCTTCTAAAAATCATAACTCTTTTATATTTTCATCAACAGACTAGTATGAGGGCTTGCTTTTTGCGCGACCAGTTGTCCTTTGTAATGACATCACTCATTATATCATAAAATGTATGGCACAACCAAAAAACACTATTTTTGTGGGGAAATTAAGACGAAAAACGCAATTTTGCTAATTTTGGAAGGTTTCGTTTTCACGCCGTACAATTTATGGTAAAAATGACGTGTGTTCTTTATTCTTAGGGTCAATACGATTAAAATGATACCCATTATTACATACTTTTATATTATTGTTGCGCTTAAAAAAAATCGCAAACTTTTTAACCAAATTAGTACGTTTATAATCCCTTTATTTTGATGACCTCTAACTTTTTTATTTTTCTGTATAAGCAGCGGTATGGGGGCTCATTTTTTGTGCCATGATCTGTACTTTTTTTTGATACCACATTTGCATATAAAAAACTTTTAATTAATTTTTTATAATTTTTTTTAATAAAATGTATTAAAAAAGTTGGAATTTTGGACTTTTTTTTTTTTCGTTCACGCCGTTCACCGTACGGGATCATTAACATTTTATTTTAATAGTTCGGACATTTACGCACGCGGCGATACCAAATATGTCTATAGAAAAAAATTTTACGCTTTTTGAGGGTAAAATAGGAAAAAACGGACGTTTTACTTTTTTATTGGGGGAGGGGATTTTTCACTTTTTTTTTTACTTTTACTTTTACATTTTTTTACATTTTTTTTTTTACACTTGAATAGTCCCCATAGGGGACTATTCATAGCAATACCATGATTGCTAATGCTGATCTGTTCTATGTATAGGACATAGAACAGATCAGTATTATCGGTCATCTTCTGCTCTGGTCTGCTCGATCACAGAACAGAGCAGGAGACGTCGGGAGCCGGACGGAGGAAGGAGAGGGGACCTCCGTGCGGCGTAATGAATGATCGGATCCCCGCAGCAGCGCTGCGGGCGATCCGATCATTCATTCAAATCGCGCACTGCCGCAGATGCCGAGATCTGTATTGATCCCGGCACTTGAGGGGTTAATGGCGGACGCCCGTGAGATCGCGGGCGTCGGCCATTGCCGGCGGGTCCCTGGCTGCGATCAGCAGCCGGGATCAGCTGCGCATGACACGGGCATCGCTCCGATATCCGCGGTTATGCACAGGACGTAAATGTACGTCCTGGTGCGTTAAGTACCACCTCACCAGGACGTACATTTACGTCCTGCGTCCTTAAGGGGTTAAAGGGCCGGTGCGCCACTGATTGGCGCATGAGGTTTTAATCAGTACCTTCACCTGTGCACTTCCCTACTTATACCTCACTTCCCCTGCACTCCTTTGCCGGATCTTGTTGCCATTGTGCCAGTGAAAGCGTTTCCTTGTGTGTTCCTAGCCTGTGTTCCAGACCTCCTGCCGTTGCCCCTGACTACGATCCTTGCTGCCTGCCCTGACCTTCTGCTACGTCCGACCTTGCTCTTGTCTACTCCCTTGTACCGCGCTTATCTCAGCAGTCAGAGAGGTTGAGCCGTTGCCGGTGGATACGACCTGGTTGCTACCGCCGCTGCAAGACCATCCCGCTTTGCGGCGGGCTCTGGTGAATACCAGTAGCAACTTAGAACCGGTCCACCGACACGGTCCACGCCAATCCCTCTCTGGCACAGAGGATCCACCTCCAGCCAGCCTAATCGTGACAGTAGATTGACCATGGTGCTACACCAACACTTCACAAATATGGATAGTGCCAAATAGATTTAAGGCACTGCTCCCCAGTTACAAACATTCCAGCCACCTTCATCACAGGGTGCTTGTATTGCAACTCACCGCACCACTCTGTCACTGGGTCACTTTCAGGACTCCTGATGCTGCTGCCACCTCCAGTCTGTTTCATTCAGCTACTATTTTGTCTCCTTATGCTTCTGCCAACTCCAGGCTGTGCCATTCAGCCACTATAAGGTCTCCTCATGCTTCGGCTACCTCCAGGCTGTACCATTCAGACACTATATGGGCACCTTATCCTTTCACTACCTCCAGGCTGTGTCATTCAGACAATATATTGTTTTCTGATGCTGCTGGGACTTTCTTGGATATTACCTACCATTCTTTTTATGGTAGCACTTGCAAACATACATGCTCAATAGAGATTTCAACATTGATCTTTTAATGTTAGGGGTTTTGAAGCCCTCTTATGTATGCATCCTGCTGCCTGATCGAGGCTGTGTGTTTCAGGAATTACTTGGCTTACTGATGCTGCTGGGCCTGTGCCTAAAAGTGTTTGATGTTAG
Source organism: Hyla sarda (assembly GCF_029499605.1). Lineage (NCBI taxonomy): Eukaryota > Metazoa > Chordata > Amphibia > Anura > Hylidae > Hyla > Hyla sarda. Next base: position 120,045,471 of record NC_079191.1, read on the forward strand.
CACTAGCTAACATACATCTTCTATACAGATTTCAATGTTCAGCTTTTAATGTTAGGGGTTATTAAGCCCTCTTGTGCACTTCTGCTGCTGCCTAATCCAGGCCGTGTGTTTCAGCAACTATGTGGTTTAGTGATGCTGCTGGGCCTATGCCTAAACTTTTTTGATGTTAGCGCTAGCTAACATACAACTTATTTACAGATTTCAACATTAACATTTTAATGTTAGGGGTTGTGAAGACCTCTTGTAAACTCATGCTGATGCCTGCTCCAGGCTGTGTGTTTCAGGAACTACCATGCTTAGTGATGCTGCTGGGCTTTGGCCTGAAATTCTTTGATGATAGCACGAGGTAACATTCCTCTCCAATAGAGATTTCAACATTGATCTTTCAATCTTAGGGGTTATGAAACCCTCTTGAGTACTGCTGCTGCCTGCTTCTGACTGTGTCTTTCAGGAACTACTTTTTCTTACTGATGCTGAGCTTGGGCCCTACATTTTTGGATGTTGGCACCAGCTTACATACATGCTTAATTGAGTTTTCAGCATTGATCTTTCAATCTTAGGGGTTATGAAACCCTCTTGTGTACTACTGCTGCTGACTGCTCCTGTCTGTGTCATTCAGCAACTACATTGTTTAGTGATGCTGCTTGGCTTGGGCCTGAATTTTGGGATGGTAGCACTAGCTAACATGCATCTTCAATAGAGATTTCAACATTCACCTTTTAATGTTAGGGGTTGTGAACCCCTCTTGTGTACTCATGCTGCTGCCTGCTCCTGTCTGTGTCATTCAGCAACTACATGGTTTAGTGATGCTGCTGGGTTTAGGACATTACCTATATATGTTTATGGTAGCACTAGGTACCATACATCTTCAATGGAAATTTAAAAATTCATTTTTTATTCTTAGAGATTGTGAGGCCCTATTGTCCCCTCATCTGCTGACAACTCCAGGCTGTGCCATTCAGCCACTATATGGTCTCCTCATACTGATGCCACCTCTAGGCTCTGTCATTGTGCTGCCATGTGACACGTGACTCCTTGTTAGATTTGGTCCTTTGTACCCACACCCCTGGGACACTAAAACTTGGGAGTTAAAAGTTCCATTTTAAAATCCTCAATTTCAAAATCTTAAATTTCTATTTAAAATTCTTGTATTTCAATTGTCTCCTCATGCTTTTGCCAACTCCAGGCTGTGTCATTCAGGCAATTTATGGTTTACTGATGCTGCTGGGCCTAGGTCTGGAAATTAAATCTTTTGTTATGGTAGCACTAGCTACCCAAAATCTTCAGTTTAAATTTCAAACTTCATCTTTTTTTTTTTAGGGATTGTGAAGCCCTGGGGTCTCCTCATGCTTCAGCCAACTCCAGGCTGTGTCATTCAGTCACTATATGGTCTCCTTCTACTGATGCCACCTCGCGGCTCTGTCATTGTGCTGCCATGTGACATGTGACTCCTTGTTAGATTTGGTCCTTTGTACCCACACCCCTGGGACACTAAAACTTGGGAGTTAAAAGTTTCAAAATTCTCAATTTCAATTTCAAAATCTTAAATTTCTATTTAAAATTCTTATTTTTTAATTATCTCCTCATGCTTTTGCCAACTCCAGGCTGTGTCATTCAGCCACTATATGGTCTCCTCATGCTTCAGCCTCATCCAAGCTGTGTAATTCAGCCACTATATGGTCTCTTCATGCTGCCAACACCTCCAAGCTGAATCATTCAGCCACTATATGGTCTCCTCATGCTGCCAACACCTCCATGCTGTGTCATTCATCCACTATATTGTCTCCTCATGCTGCCAACACCTCCACGCTGTGTCATTCAGCCAATATATGGTCTCCTCATTCTGCCAACACCTCCATGCTGTGTCATTCAGCCACTATATTGTCTCCTCATGCTGCCAACACCTCCACGCTGTGTCATTCAGCCAATATATGGTCTCCTCATACTGATGCCACCTCCAGGCTCTGTCATTGTGCCGCTCTGCGGCAGTGATTCTAAAAGCGATGCCGGTAATCTGCATGACATTCTGAATAACAGTATTATTTCACTACCCCAGCACACTCCATATGTGTGTTAGAACACAGCAAAGTGTTCTACACCCCCATTGAGGATCTCTGTAGGCCAGAAATTGCCGTTTTTAATATAGATTCGCCGCAAATAAATTTGGATCAAAACTCCTTTTTCAAAAGTTCGCTCATCTCTATCCATAATGGTGGTTGTCAGAATAAGAATACATGGTATGTGCCACTTTGCAATAGAGTTGTAACCCCTCCAATGGGTGTGGACCCGCTGTGCCACTTACTGGTTTAGCGTAGGGCAAAACTTGGGAGTGGAGTCTAAGTGTTCCCCTGGTTTTAACCCTTTATCCCGCTCCAGGATGCAGAAGCTGGTCTTAGGTTCAGGGGAGATACCAGGTCGCTTCCACAAGTGATTTTCCCGGTAAGTGGCAGCTTGCCAAGCAAGTGAGAGTGAGCTGACACTGGAGATGGGAGATTACAGCAGGCTAAGTCAGACACAGCAGAACAAGTCAGGTGCTTAGCAGAGCTGGGGCTGTTAAAACAGCAGAGCTGACTAGCTCAGGTGTAGCTTTATGGAAAAGCTTGCTGGCAGAGAGAGGCATAGTCAAACAATCCAAAGTCAAAGACAGGAGCAGCTTAACAGGTGCCGAAGGATCAGGTGGAGATGAAGTCAGGAACAGAAGCTGGTCAGGAAACTGGTACACAGAAACACAAGAGATGACACCTTCACTTGTAGAAAACTACAATATTTCTCAGGCAAGGAGAGGAGGATGGTGATGCCAGTCAGGGATTAGAGGGGGAGCAGAATCAGAGGCACATATGAACCCTTAAAGAGGCAGACCTTGTGCGACCCCTACTGGATGAAAAATCAGGAGCCTCTGCGAGTAATTCGACCGAGGTAGGCAGTGTCCCACGCCACACACTTACAGGAGTTAGTAGCCAAATATGATTTTACCACCATTGAGCTAAAGATTTAAATCCTGATCATGTCACAGGAAGCTGAGATACTGTACAGTGAGTTGTTTAGCCATCTTTGTGATTTTAACATGAAGGAAACAAGGTGATTTACATGTAAAATAGCGGCTTTATACAACATAGATTTACTGTAAACATTTAGAGCAGCTATGTAGTAATAGCATATATGACTCAAAAAGGTATAGTACAAAATCCTTTGGGGTTGCTTAAGGATACATTTGGGGACCACACTTAGTGGATTATGTTTCTTTGTCTGTGTAGCAGTTTTAGAAAAGGAAAAACAAGGTTTCTTGATGTTCCCTTTGTTCAGTTCTCTGTGGTTTTAGTTCTCCTTCTCACAATTGTAACTTTTCTTTACATTGCTTTATGTGATCAGTCGCATGCATGCTTTCATTTGCTAAAGAACAAAGATGAAAACAATGTTTCCTATTTAATTTTTTTCTTTTTTATTAGGGAACCCATTTTAACTGAAATAAATATCTGCTGTTGGATGTTGTCACAACACAACTTTTTAGGTAAAACAGGAAGTGGATTTTAAAAATATAAAAATTCTTAAAGAAGGGAAATATGAATTATAAAGATTTCCACTTATTTGGCCACTTTTCTCTAAGTTTTATACAGGTTAACTATATTAGGTTCAAATAATTTTTTATTGAATTTCTCAAGAAATTTTTTTCACAAAACCGAATTGGCCAATAGATAACAAACACGGCCAAAAGAACAATACAGAAATAAATACAACAGAATCAAACAAATTCTTTAGAAATGATCACTCAGTTTAGATATACTTTTGAAAAAAAAAAATTATAATAATTAATCAGATCCATCGGATATTGTATAAGCATATCCGGAATGTGTTGGAAAAATCTATAAGATTTACCATTAATTAAATGAACAGATAACTAATAACTTTACTATACCTGAAGTAGTCCATCAGCAAGTAAATTTATGCAGGATCCCGCAGTCCTCCCCTCTCTCTCCACAGGCAGCCATATAAAGTATGTGGAGAATATAACATACATCATAGCACCCTTTGCAGCTGTATTGTGCTTGTTTAGGGTGCTGTAATATTTGATCCAGCTCATAGTTACATAGTTAGTACAGTTGAAAAAAAATACATATGTCTCCATGTTCAACCAATGAGGTAAAGAGAAGGGGTATGGGGGGAAGGGATTCTATATTTCTGCATCAGCATTAATGTTATTTTGTTCTAGGAATGTATCTAACCCTGGTTTTGAAGTTCTTGATTGTTCCTGCTGTGACCAGTTCCTGAGGTAGAAGGTTCCATAAATTCACAGTTCTTATGGTAAAGAAGGATTGTCACTCCTTGAGACTAAACCTTTTTTTTCTCTCCAGACAGAGGGAGTGCCCCTTGTCTTTTGTTTTACCTGAAACAATTCTTCCCCATATTTTTTCTATGGGCCATATATATACTTAAATGGGCACTGTCAGATACAAAAAATGTTATATAAAAAGTATAAAATATATATTTACATATAAATATAAAAAGTTTTTAAATCTGACAGTCCCCATTTAAATAAGTTGATCATATCCCCCCTTAAACATTTCTTCTCAAGACCAATCAATAAAATGATTCTAATCTTTTCTCATAGCTAAGATGTTCCATGGCCCTTATTAGTTTTGTTGAGTGCCTCTGTACCAATTCCAGCTCCAGATTGTCCCGTTTATGATCTGGTTGTCAAAACTGAACAACATATTTCAGATGAGCCTGTATCAATGCTTTATAAAGTGGTAGTATTATGTCCCTTTCCCGCAAGCCCATGCCTCTTTTGATACATGACAATATCCTGCTGGCCTTAGAAGCAGCTGCTTGACATTGGATGCCATTCTGTAGTCTATGATCTACAAGTACACCCAGATCTTTCTCTACCAGTGACTCTCCCAGTTTTACTCCACCCAAGACATATGTTGCATGCGGGTTATTAGTACCCAGATACATAAGTTTGTATTTATCCGCATTGAACCTCATTTGCCAAGTGGCTTTAGAAAAGCACCAGGGGAAAATATCAACAGGGAATCATTATACTGATCCTATTAAATTGAATGGGACAGTTCAGATTAATTTGGCATCCTATTTTATTAATAACATACCATAACATCCGAACCACTCACTTAGTCAGCAGCATGAGGAGGAGGTGTGTCACCCCAGTAGTGAGCTAATTACATGAAGTGGGGGCTTGTTACAGTGTGTCATCCCAGTAGTAAGGTGGTGTGTGTCAAAGGGCGGGCCAATGGGCAGGATCAAGGGGAGACAAAATTAGCTTTTGCCTAGGGTGACAAAAATCCTTGCACCAGTCCTGGGTATAACCACAAAGCCAACCAAGACATTAAGACATTATTCTTTTTAAACAACCCCTCCATCCTTGGTGATGTTTGAGGGGAAAAATAAAAATAAAAATTGTCTCAAGATTATTGATATCCTTTTAAATGCGCTGGCGGCGGGCCCACCTCCATCGCACAATTCAGCACTGGAAGAAGCCAGATGTCAGAGGGACTGAGCGCCGGACTTCAGGTACATTTATAGGACAGAAACCGTGCACCGGTCTCCTGTTCAGCCACACTATAACTAAGTTTATCGGGTTTAGTGTGGGTGACAGTTTTCCTCTAATACACAGTGGGAAAATTACATCAACCTGCCCTGATCAAATAAGTGCATTCAATTGCATTACCCTACATTCCCAAAATGTAATATCCAGCCCCTTCTTAAAGGGATTATCCAGGAAAAAACTTTTTTTTATACATATCAACTGGCTCCAGAAAGTTAAACAGATTTGTAAATTACTTCTATTAAAACATTTTAATCCTTTCAGTACTTTTGAGCTTCTGAAGTTAAGGTTGTTCTTTTCTGTCTAAGTGTTCTCTGATGACACATGTCTTGGGAAACGCCCAGTTTAGAAGCAAATCCCCATAGCAAACCTCTTCAAAACTGGGCGTTTCCCGAGACGCGTGTCATCAGAGAGGACTTAGACAGAAAAGAACAACCTTAACTTCAGAAGCTCATAAGTACTGAAAGGATTAAGATTTTATAATAGAAGTAATTTACAAATCTGTTTAACTTTCTGGAGCCAGTTGATATATATAAAAAAAAGTTTTTCCCTGGAATACCCCTTTAACGACGCAGGACGTATATTTACGACCTGCACCGGCTCCCGCGATATGAAGCGGGATGGCGTCGCGATCCCGCATCATATCGCGTCTGTCCCGGCGCTCATCAACGGCCGGGACCCGCGGCTAATACCACACATCGCCGATCGCGGCGATGTGTGGTATTAACCCTTTAGAAGCGGTAAAAAATAAATAAAAATAAACATATGTGGTATCGCCGCATGCGTAAATGTCCGAACTATAAAAATATATCATTAATTAAACCGTACGGTCAATGGCGTACGCGCAATAAAATGAATAAAAAGTGATTAAAAAGTCCGATCAAAACAAAAATCATACCGATAAAAACTTCATATCACGGCGCAAAAAATGAGTCCTCATACCACCCTGTACGTGGAAAAATAAAAAAGTTATAGGGGTCAGAAGATGACATTTTTAAACGTATAAATTTTCCTGCATGTAGTTATGATTTTTTCCAGAAGTGCGACAAAATCAAACCTATATAAGTAGGGAATCATTTTAACAGTATGGACCTACAGAATAATGATAAGGTGTCATTTTTACCGAAATATGCACTGCGTAGAAATGGAAGCCCCCAAAAGTTACAAAATGGCATTTTTTCTTCAATTTTGTCGCACAATGATTTTTTTTCCGTTTCGCCGTGCATTTTTGGGTAAAATGACTAATGTCACTGCAAAGTAGAATTGGCGACGCAAAAAATAAACCATAATATGGATTTTTAGGTGGAAAATTGAAAGGGTTATGATTTTAAAAGTTAAGGAGGAAAAAACCGAAGTGCAAAAACGGAAAAACCTTGAGTCCTTAAGGGGTTAACCACTTAAGGACCTAGGGCGTATGGATATGCCTTGACGTCCTGGTACTTAAGTACCCAGGGCGTATCCATACGCTCGTGGGAATTTCGGTCCCTGCCGCGCGCCGGGCGGGGACCGGGCTGGGATGACTGCTGATATCAATCAGCAAGCACCCCGCGCAAATACCCGTCGGCGATCGGCGCAAATCGCAAGTGAATTCATACTTGCGATTTGTGCCGATTCCGGGTCATACGGGTCTATGGTGACCCGGTGACCCGGAATAGAAGGGGGATCGCGGTTGTCTAAGACACCCACGATCCCCCTTTAGGCATAGGAGTGAGGTGGCAGGGGTGCCACCCCTCCTATCCCTGCTATTGGTCTGCTATTGATCGTCAGAGGCGACGACCAATAGCAGACCGGGGGCGGGGGGGATAACTTTTGTTTTCCCCGTCCTGCCCACCCACAATAGGCGGGGCAGAACAGGGAACCGAAGGGGACCGGGTGCCGACGTCCACTTACCGATCCGGAGGCTGCGGCGACGGTGATCGGCGGGCGGAGTGACGTGCGTCAGAAGAGGACGGCTCCCGGGATCCTACGGAAGCCGGTAAGTTGATCTGGAGTGCTACAGTCTGAGACAGTAGTCTCTAAACTGTAGCCCTCCAGATGTTGCAAAACTACAACTCCCAGCATGTCCAGAGAGCTGTTTGGGCATGCTGGAATTTGTAGTTTTGCAACAGCTGGAGGACTGCAGTTTGAGACCACTATACAGTGGTCTCTAAACTATATCCCTCCAGATCTTGCAAAACTACAACTTCTAGCATGCCCACATAGCTGTTTGTTGTCTGGGCATGTTGGGAGTTGCAGTTTTGCAACATCTGGAGGTCCACAGTTTGGAGATCACTGTGCACTGGTCTAAAAACTGTAGCTCTCCAGATGTTGCAAAACTACAAATCCCAGCATGCCCAGAAAGCAAACAGCTGTCTCGGGATGCTGGGAGTTGTAGTTGGGTACCTCCAGCTGTTGCATAACTACATCTCCCAGCATGCCGTTCGGTGATTAGTACATGCTGGGAGTTGTAGTTTTGCAAAAGCTGGAGGCACACTGGTTGGAAAATACTGAGTTAGGTAACAGAACCTAACTGAAGGTTTTCCAACCAGTGTGCCTCCAGCTGTTGCAAAAGTACAACTCCCAGCATGCACGGTCTGTCAGTACATGCTGGGAGTTGTAGTTTTGGAACAGCTGTAGTAACAGGGTACATTCACACAGACAGGTTTACAGTAAATTTCCTGCTTCAAGCTTGGGCTGCGGCAAATTTTTCGCCGCAGCGCAAACTCCTAGCGGGAAATTCACCGTAACCCGCCAGTGCGAATGTACCCTAAAAACACTGCACTACACTAACACATAATAAAGGGTAAAACACAGCATATACACCCCCTTACACTGTCCCCCCCAATAAAAATTAAAAACGTCTTGTACGGCAGGGTTTCCAAAACGGAGCCTCCAGCTGTTGCAAAACAACAACTCCCAGCATTTCTGGACAGCCACTGACTGTCCAGGCATGCTGGGAGTTTAGCAACAGCTGGAGGCACCCTGTTTGGGAATCACTGGTGCAGAATACCCCTATGTCCACCCCTATGCAATGCCTAATTTAGTCCTTAAATGCGCATGGCGCTCTCTCACGTCGGAGCCCTGTCGTATTTCAAGGAAACAGTTTAGGGCCATATATGGGGTATCGCCGTACTCGGGAGAAATTGCACTACAAATTTTGGGGTCTTTATTTCCTTTTACCGCTTGTGAAAAGGAAAAGTTGGGGGATACACCAGCCTGTTAGTGTAAAAAAATTAAAAATTTTGCCCCATACTTTTCATTTCCACAAGCGGTAAAAGGAAAAAAAGACCCCCAAAATTTGTAACGCAATTTCTCCCCTGAGTACGGAAATACCCTAGATGTGGGCGTAAAATGCTCTGCGGACGCACAACAAGGCTCAGGAATGAGAGCGCACCATGTACATTTGAGGCCTAAATTGGTGATTTGCACAGGGGTGGCTGATTTTACAGCGGTTCTGACAAAAGCAAAAAAAATAAATACCCACATGTGACCCCATTTTGGAAACTACACCCCTCACGGAACGTGACAAGGGGTATAGTGAGCCTGAACACCCCACAGGTGTTTGACGAATTTTCATTAAAGTTGGATGGGAAAATGAAAACAAAATTATTTTTTCACAAAAATGCTGGTGTTACCCTAAATTTTTCATTTTCACAAGCGGAAATAGAAAAAAAAAGCCCCCCCAAATTTGTAACCCCATCTCTTCTGAGTAAGATCATACCCCATATGTGAATTTAAAGTGCTCTGCGGGCGAACTACAATGCTCAGAAGAGAAGGAGCGCCATTGGGATTTTGTAGAGAAAATTTGTCCGGAATTGAAGGCCACATGTGTTTACAAAGCCCCCATAGTGCCAGAACAATGGACCCCCGACACATGTGACCCCATTTTGGAAACTACACCCCTCACGTAATGTAATAAGGGGTACATTGAGAATTTACGCCCCAAAGGTGTCTGACAGATTTTTGGAACAGTGGTCCGTAAAAATGAAAAATTTAATTTTTCATTTGCACAGCCCACTGTTCCAAAGATCTGTGGGGTGTAAATACTCACTGCACCCCTTATTAAATTCTGTGAGGGGTGTAGTTTCCAAAATGGGGTCACATGTGGGGGGGTCCACTGTTCTGGCACCACGGGGGGCTTTGTAAACGCACATGGCCCCTGACTACCATTCCAAACGAATTCTCTTTCCAAAAGCTCAATGGCGCTCCTACTCTTCTGAGCATTGTAGTTTGCCAGCAGAGCATTTTACATCCTAACATGAGGTATTTCCATACTCAGAAGAAATGGGGTTACAAATTTTGGGGGTCATTTTCTCCTATTACCCCTTGTAAAAATGTAAAATTTAGGGGAAAAACTGCATTTTAGTAAAAAAAAAAATATTTCATTTACACATCCAACTTTAACGAAAAGTCGTCAAACACCTGTGGTGTGTTAAGGCTCAGCAGACCCCTTGTTACATTCCTTGAGGGGTGTAGTTTACAAAATAGTATGCCATGTGGGTATTTTTTGCTGTTCTGGCACCACAGGGGCTTCCTAAATGTGACATGCCCCCAAAAAACCATTTCAGCAAAAGTTGCTTTCAAAAAGCCAAATGTGACTCCTTCTCTTCTGAGCATTGTAGTTTACCCGCAAAGCATTTTACGTCCTAACATGGGGTATTTCCACACTCAGAAGAGATGGGGTTACAAATTTGGGGGGGCATTTTCTCCCATTACCCTTTGTAAAAATGGTAAATTTGGAGGAAAAACTGTACTTTAGTGTGAAATTTTTTTTTCCATTTACACATCCGATTTTAACGAAAAATTGTCAAACACCTGTGGGGTGTTAAGGCTAACTGGACCCCTTGTTACGTGCCTTGAGGGGTGTCATTTCCAAAATGGTATGCCATGTGGTGTTTTCTGCTGTTCTGGCACCATAGGGGCTTTCTAAATGTGACATGCCCCCCAAAAACCATTTCAGAAAAATTCACTCTCCAAAATCCCATTGTCGCTCCTTCCCTTCTGAGCCCTCTACTGCGCCCGCCGAACACTTGACATACACATATGAGGTATTTCCTCACTCTAGAGAAATTGGGTTACAAATTTTGGGGGCTTTTTCTCCTATTACCACTTGTAAAAATTCAAAAACTGGGTCTACAAGAACATGCGAGTGTAAAAAATGAAGATTTAGAATTTTCTCCTTCACTTTGCTGCTATTCCTGTGAAACACCTAAAGGGTTAACACACTTACTGAATGTCATTTTGAATACTTTGAGGGGTGCAGTTTTTATAATGGGGTCATTTGTGGGGAATTTCTAATATGAAGGCCCTTCAAATCCACTTTAAAACGGAACTGGTCCCTGAAAAATTCCAATTTTGAAAATTTTGTGAAAAATTTTAAAATTGCTGCTGAACTTTGAAGCCCTCTGATGTCTTCCAAAAGTAAAAATATTTTTTACTACATATATATATATATATATGTATATACTTTTTACGCTATATATAGATACATTTTTTAATCCACCTACCGGACTCAACTCTCCCTTTATATATATACTTTTTATCCTGCTTTTATTATTATCAATTATTATATGTTGTAAATTGAGATAAATTTTTATCAACTTATATCTATGGATTTATATTGACTGTGTATGCATTTTCTTTTCCTATCTTATATGCATATATTTTTTAATTTATGTCTTTGTATTTAATAAAATTCACATATATATTTTTATATTACTTGTATTTCATTATTGGGGTATAAGGTTTACACTTTCTGTAGCGTATTGTAGGTTTACAAAAGTAAAAACATGTAAACATTATGATGCAAACATAAAGTAGACATAATGTATATGTGAATAAATGTATAATTTATTTGGAATATCCATTTTCCTTATAAGCAGAGAGCTTCAAAGTAAAAAAAAAATGCTACATTTTCAATTTTTTCATCACATTTTGGCATTTTTCACCAAGAAATGATGCAAGTATCAACACAATTTTACAACTTGTTCAAAAAATGTTCAAAAAATGGCCGGGTCCTTAAGGTATTTTTGGGCTGTGTCCTTAAGGGATTAAATTCTTTTAAATTTTAAATTAATATTTGACCAAATTGGAGAAAATGTAATACTACCTTGTAACCAACAATTTTTTTTTTATAAATTAAGAAATGTGAGTTTGTACCTCTTTTTATCTCATTTAAAACCAGCCTCTAGTAATTTACACATATTCTCATAAAACCCTTGTTGTCTTATCTGAAATTCAACACAGGATAATGCTTCATCTTTTAATATCTTGCAGTTTCATGGACAAAAAACATAGTTCTTAACCTGTGGGATTGAGAGATATGTTATTATATATGCACTCTTTTCCTGCCCCAAAATAATCTGCTTAGCCTGGCTTCCAGCCCTCTGAACCACCTGTTCGTGATCCAAATAGGGGATGCATCGGATATTGTATAAGCATATCCGGAATGTGTTGGAAAAATCTATAAGATTTACCATTAATTAAATGAACAGATAACTAATAACTTTACTATACCTGAAGTAGTCCATCAGCAAGTAAATTTATGCAGGATCCCGCAGTCCTCCCCTCTCTCGCCACAGGCAGCCATATAAAGTATGGGGAGAATATACCATACATCATGTAATGACCTATGTACATGTGTACGTAGCCCTTGGTATAGTCTACACACCAAAACAGTACTATGAACACTGGAACACAAGTAACGCCATTTAAGTGTGAAACGTGTAATAGTTAGGACTGTGGATAATGTTTCATCCAGCTGCACCATCTAGACTCGCAGTCAGCTCTGGTATTCAACTTCCATGTGTACGTTGTTTCGTAGAAACAGTTGGTCTTGACAGCGTCAATAATGTGATAAAATTTTTTTTTAAAGAAGTGTATCTAAACTGAGTGAACATTTCTAAAGAATTTGTATGATTCTGTTCTTTTTATTTCTGTATTGTTCTTTTGGCCGTGTTTGTTATCTATTGGCCAATTCTGTTTTGTGAAAACATTTTCTTGAAAAATTCAATAAAAAATTATTTGAACCTCAAATAGGGGATGCATAAAGAAAATACAACACCTGGGGCAGAATGACCATTTTAATACCCACAGCCTGATCTTTTATGGAGAGTGGCAATTTCATCCAGAAGGCTATTATTTTTTCAACACTATTCATTAATGGTTTGAGATTCAGATTGTTAAACTGTTCAACTTTCGAACCCACCATGACCCCCCAAGTAATCTAACACTTCCCAACAAGACACTGAGGATCCCCACCATCTACTGGGGGAAGAGAGGACAGTTGTTCTTTAGGCTAGAAATCCTGCCATAGTTCTCTATAGTGATCCATGTTAGAATCGACCATAACCTCATTACTAGATTGTTCACTAGATGACTAAGTGCAAACTCTACTTACTCATTCTACTGATCAGTTGGGGTCTTGTCTCTTGGGGGGAGAGGCCTCTACCACAGCTACTGATGATTAGTGTTGAGCGGCATAGGCCATATTCGAATTCGCGAATATTCGCGAATATTCGTCATATATTCGCTAATATTCGCATATTCGTAATATTCTCGATTTATTTTCGCATATGTGAAAATTCGTGTATGCGAAAAGTTACATATGCGAAAATTAACATATACAGAAATTAACATAACCGAAAATTCGCATATGTGACAATTAGCATATGTATATTTTCGCATATGCGAAAATTCGCACACTGGTCTCACACAGTAGTATTAGAGCCTTCTTTACACCACACAAGCTGGAAGCAGAGAGGGATGATCACTGTGATGTGTACTGTGGAAAAAAAAAAAAAAAAAGACTTTGTAATTACGAATATATAGTGCTATATTCGCGAATATTCGCGAATATTCGCGAATATGCGAATATGCGATATTCGCGAATAAAATTCGCATTGCGAATATTCGCAAGCAACACTACTGATGATGATTATACAGTTCCAGTTATAACTGAGATGACAGTTTAACCTCTCTTAGCTTACTTAGGCCCATTTCTCACATGAACTCCCGCCAGAAAATGTCAGGGACCGACTGGGGGGACAGGGAGAGTGAGCCCTAAACTAACCCTAAAACATCTCTCTCTGCCTACTTGCCCATCCACCCTAAACGGTGGATCGACAACTTGGCGCCAGTCTCTTCCTGCACTAAAGTGCAGTGGCATAAAAACATATAATACATACTCGGTCACAGACCAGAACAGAGACAGTAAACTACTAGACAACCAGATATATCAGACAGAATACAAATACTAACAGGGCAGAATATAAACTCACAAACAGAGCAGTATATAGTGAATTAAAGGGTACCTCTCATCAAATAAACTTTTGATATATTTTAGATTAATGAATGTTGAATAACTTTCCAATAGCATGTTAATGAAAAATATGCTTCTTTCTATTGCATTTTTCCCGATCAGTCCTGTCAGCAAGCATTTCTGACTCATGCTGGAGTCCTAAACACTCAGAGCTGCCAGCCTGCTTTGTTCACAGCCAAACAGGCTGTGAACAAAGCAGGCTGGCAGCTCTGAGTGTTCTCATTTGTGAACAAAGCAGACTGGCAGCTCGTAGTTGTTACGCTGAGCGCTCCGGGTCCCCGCTCCTCCCCGGAGCGCTCGCAGCGTTTACCTGCTCGCAGCGTCCCGGTCAGACCCGCTGACCGGGAGCGCTACGCTAGTGTCTCTGGCGGGGATGCGACCCGAGATGCAGGATGCGCCCGCTCGCGGTTCGCATCCCAGCCTGCTTACCCGACCTGTTCCCCGTTTGTCCAGTCCCAGCGCTCGTGGCCCCGCTCCCTAGGGCACACGCGCGCCGGCTCTCTGCGATTTAAAGGGCCAGTGCGCCGCTGATTGGCGCCTGGCCCAAATTAGTAACTTCACCTGTGCCTTGGTCTATATTACCTCACTTCCCCTTCCCTGTATTGCCGGATCTTGTTGCCATTGTGCCAGTGAAAGCGTTCCTTGTATGTCCCAAGCCAGTGTTCCAGACCTCCTGCTGTTGCCCCTGACTACGATCCTTGCTGCCTGCCCTGACCTTCTGCTACGTCCGATCTTGCTCTTGCCTAATCCCTTGTACCGCGCCTATCTCAGCCGTCAGTCGGGGTTGAGTCGCTATCGGGTGGAATGACCTGGGGGTTACCTGCCGCAGCAAGTCCAACCCCTTAGACTCCGTTCCCCTGGTACGGCCCACGTCATCACCCCACTGACACAGAGGATTCACCACCAGTATCCTCACTGTACCCGGATCCTGACAGTAGTGTTTAGGACTCCAGCATGAGTCTGAAATGCTTGCTGCCAGGACTGGTAGGTAGACCTCTAGTGGTCATTTCTTCAAAGTGGAAAATTAAATAGAAAGAAGCATATTTTTTAATAACATGCAATTGTAAAGTTATTCTGCATACATTAATCTATAATATGTAAAAAAAAAAATTTGATGAGAGGTACCCTTTAACAAACAGTTCATATACTGGATATCAGATAAATGGCAGACATGATAAAATGAACAAGACTAGGCATGATGTGAGTATACAGCAGAATCCAGGAGATGAAAGGGATAAACAGAAGAACTCAGAGCCAAAACACTAAATTGAACAGGTAACATGAGACACCGTTCACTACAGGTACAAGTACAAAGGACAAAGATCAGATCAATCAAACAGGATATAAATATAGGACACTGTTCACAGTGGGACACAGAACATACAAACTGGACTCCCCACTCCACTATAGGAGTAGCCATTAATAATAAAGCCAAATAGGCTACTGGCCAGCAGACACACTCCACCGTGTGGACAAAATGCTGACCCAGTAGGAAACGGAAATATAATCCATGAAACACTAGACTAGAACCGGATGAGTAGGAATATAAAATACAGAGCACAGGGTACAAGCTAAACTCTGACACAGTGTGAACACCGACAGAGCAGAACGAACAAACATAATCCTAAAACCGACTAATGTAACACAGACTAAAATACAAGGAGCATGCTATATAACCATGGCTGATACCCCAGATAAAAAGACAAGATAAATACAAAGTAAATGCTCAAGCAGACATAGTCAGAATATAGCACAAACAGACATAGTAGTATTGCACTTAATAACCAGCCCAAGAATGCAGGAGAACTCTGGTTAAAATAGACACAACCAAGTTTCTCATTCATTTAGAGCATTAACTATTCTCTATCAAGGTAAAATAGCAAACTGCTCTGAACAAACTAGTGTGTGAATACACACCTAAACAGAAAAATACAAAAGCAAATGAACGGACATTACAGAAAGTCCATAAAACAGCCATCAAAAAATCCCATTCATGTCAATGGGATTTTTTGACCATCCTTTAGCATCAGTTATGTCTTGTTATGACTAACGTCCGTTACCCTTGACAGTGCAAATACAGGTGCTTGCACTCATTTTTGTCCCATCAAAAATAACAGTGGAATAACGGACATTAAAATTTAAACATTGAAGTCTATGGCCGAAGGTTGTTCACAAAGAACATCCGTTAGCGCCCGCTATTTTCACCTTCCATTATGATCAGGACAGCATTATAACCAGAAGGGGTTAAAATAGACATGAAATAACGGACTATAACGGTGCACGATGGATTAAATATCGGGTGACAATGGGTGAAACATGTCTGTTATTTTGACAGAATGTTTGTTAAAATAACGGACATTGGTCTTCTGTTGTGTTCAGTTTTTGTATGTATTTTTTCATGACCTGTTTTTGCAGAATAACAGGTGTCAGAAGGCAGGAACATGACGGTAGTGTGAAAGAAGTTTTAAGAGGATATAGCAAGGAAAGGATATTACTGTGCCCTCCCAGCAGGCATGGATGTACTGGCTTTAGCTACCAATGTGATGCTGTGCTGGTGCACCATGGGATTGACAGCAAAGCACAGATCAAGATAAAATCTTAATATGATGGCTGATCAAAGGTCACATCACCAGGCTCTAGCAATGAAATGTATGGATGCAGCTGAGCTGGGATGAAATAGACAAAACTATAAGTGTCACGATGCCGGCTGGCAGGTAGTGGATCCTCTGTGCCAGAGAGGGATTGGCGTGGACCGTGCTAGTGGATCGGTTCTAAGTCACTACTGGTTTTCACCAGTGACCAGGTCGTATCCACTAGCAACGGCTCAACCTCTCTGACTGCTGAAGATAGGCGCGGTACAAGGGAGTAGACAGAAGCAAGGTCGGACGTAGCAGAAGGTCGGGGCAGGCAGCAAGGATCGTAGTCAGGGGCAACGGCAGGAGGTCTGGAACACAGGCTGGGAACACACAAGGAAACGCTTTCACTGGCACAATGGCAACAAGATCCGGCGAGGGAGTGCAGGGGAAGTGAGGTATAAATAAGGAGTGCACAGGTGAACACACTAATTAGAACCACTGCGCCAATCAGCGGCGCAGTGGCCCTTTAAATCGCAGAGACCCGGCGCGCGCGCGCCCTAGGGAGCGGGGCCGCGCGCACCGGGACAGGACCGACGGAGAGCGAGTCAGGTACGGGAGCCGGGGTGCGCATCGCGAGCGGGCGCCACCCGCATCGCGAATCGCATCCCGGCTGGAGGTGGTATCGCAGCGCCCCGGGTCAGTGGATCTGACCGGAGCGCTGCAGTAACGAGAGTGTAGCGAGCGCTCCGGGGAGGAGCGGGGACCCGGAGCGCTCGGCGTAACAGTACCCCCCCCTTGGGTCTCCCCCTCTTCTTAGAGCCTGAGAACCTGAGGAGCAGACTTTTGTCTAGGATATTGTCCTCAGGTTCCCAGGATCTCTCTTCTGGACCACAACCCTCCCAATCAACTAAAAAAAAAGTTTTCCCTCTGACCTTCTTGGATGCCAGAATCTCTTTGACGGAGAAGATGTCCGAGGAGCCGGAAACAGGAGTGGGGGAAACAAGTTTGGGAGAGAAACGGTTGATGATAAGTGGTTTAAGAAGAGAAACGTGAAAGGCATTAGGAATACGAAGAGAAGGAGGAAGAAGAAGTTTGTAAGAGACAGGATTAATCTGGCACAAAATTTTGAAAGGACCAAGATAGCGTGGTCCCAACTTGTAGCTAGGGACACGGAAGCGGACATATTTAGCGGAGAGCCATACCTTGTCTCCAGGAGAAAAAATGGGGGGAGCTCTTCTTTTCTTATCAGCAAACTTCTTCATGCGTGATGAAGCCTGTAAGAGAGAATTTTGGGTCTCTCTCCATATGGTGGAAAGATCACGAGATATTTCATCCACAGCAGGCAAACCAGAGGGCAAGGGGGTAGGGAGGGGGGGAAGAGGGTGACGGCCGTACACCACGAAAAATGGGGATTTGGAGGAAGATTCAGAGACTCTGAAGTTATACGAGAATTCGGCCCATGGTAGATCTGCCCAATCATCCTGGCGGGAGGAAACAAAATGTCGTAAATAATCACCCAAGACCTGGTTAATTCTTTCTACTTGTCCATTGGATTGAGGATGATATGCAGAAGAAAAGTTTAATTTAATCTTGAGTTGTTTACAGAGAGCCCTCCAGAATTTTGACACGAATTGGACGCCTCTATCCGAGACGATCTGCGTGGGCAACCCGTGAAGACGAAAAATGTGTACAAAAAATAGTTTAGCCAACTGAGGCGCTGAAGGAAGACCAGGAAGAGGGATGAAATGTGCCATTTTGGAGAATCGATCAACGACCACCCAAACAACAGTGTTGCCACGGGATGGGGGTAAGTCTGTAATAAAATCCATACCAATCAGAGACCAAGGCTGTTCGGGGACAGGCAGAGGATGAAGAAAACCAGCGGGCTTCTGGCGAGGAGTCTTATCCCGGGCACAGACAGTGCAGGCTCGCACAAAGTCCACGACATCCGTCTCCAGAGTCGGCCACCAATAGAAGCGAGAGATGAGTTGCACAGATTTCTTGATGCCCGCATGACCTGCGAGATGGGAGGAGTGACCCCATTTGAGGATTCCGAGGCGTTGGCGTGGAGAGACGAAGGTCTTTCCTGGAGGAGTTTGCCTGATGGAGGCTGGAGAAGTGGAGATCAGGCAGTCAGGAGGAATGATGTGTTGCGGAGAGAGTTCTACTTCCGAGGCATCCGAGGAACGAGAGAGAGCATCGGCCCTAATGTTCTTATCGGCAGGCCGAAAGTGAATTTCAAAATTAAATCGGGCAAAGAACAGAGACCACCTGGCCTGGCGAGGATTCAGCCGTTGGGCAGACTGGAGATAGGAGAGGTTCTTGTGATCGGTGTAAATAATAACTGGAAATCTTGATCCCTCCAGCAGATGCCTCCATTCCTCAAGTGCTAATTTAATGGCTAGAAGCTCTCGATCCCCGATGGAGTAGTTCCTCTCCGCCGGAGAGAAGGTCCTAGTAAAAAAACCACAAGTAACAGCATGCCCGGAAGAATTTTTTTGTAGAAGGACCGCTCCAGCTCCTACTGAGGAGGCATCAACCTCCAATAGGAAGGGTTTAGATGGGTCAGGTCTGGAGAGCACGGGAGCCGAAGAAAAGGCAGACTTGAGCCGTTTAAAGGCGTCTTCCGCTTGAGGAGGCCATGACTTGGGATTGGCATTTTTTTTGGTTAAAGCCACGATAGGAGCCACAACGGTAGAAAAATGTGGAATAAATTGCCTGTAATAATTGGCGAACCCCAAAAAACGTTGGATAGCACGGAGTCCGGAGGGGCGTGGCCAATCTAAGACGGCAGAGAGTTTGTCTGGATCCATTTGTAGTCCCTGGCCAGAGACCAAGTATCCTAGGAAAGGAAGAGATTGGCATTCAAACAGACATTTCTCTATCTTGGCATAAAGTTGATTGTCACGAAGTCTCTGAAGAACCATACGGACATGCTGGCGGTGTTCTTCTAGATTGGCAGAAAAAATCAGGATATCGTCCAGATATACAACAACACAGGAGTATAAGAGATCACGAAAAATTTCATTAACAAAGTCTTGGAAGACGGCAGGGGCGTTGCACAGGCCAAAGGGCATGACCAGATACTCAAAGTGTCCATCTCTAGTGTTAAATGCCGTTTTCCATTCATCCCCCTCTCTGATGCGGATGAGATTATAAGCACCTCTTAAGTCCAGTTTGGTAAAGATGTGGGCACCTTGGAGGCGATCAAAGAGTTCAGAGATGAGAGGTAGGGGGTAGCGGTTCTTTACCGTGATTTTATTAAGACCGCGGTAGTCAATGCAAGGACGTAGAGAGACATCTTTTTTGGACACAAAGAAAAATCCGGCTCCGGCAGGAGAGGAGGATTTACGGATAAAGCCCTTTTTTAAATTTTCCTGGATGTACTCAGACATAGCAAGAGTCTCTGGGGCGGACAGAGGATAAATTCTGCCCCGGGGTGGAGTAGTGCCCGGGAGGAGGTCAATAGGACAATCATAAGGCCTGTGAGGAGGTAGAGTCTCAGCTTGTTTTTTGCAAAACACATCCGCAAAGTCCATATAGGCCTTAGGGAGACCGGTTACAGGGGGAACCACAGAGTCACGGCAAGGGGTACTGGGAACCGGTTTAAGGCAGTCCTTGAAACAAGAGGGACCCCAACTCTTGATCTCCCCAGTGGACCAATCCAGGGTTGGGGAATGGAGTTGAAGCCAGGGTAGTCCAAGGAGAATTTCGGAAGTGCAATTGGGGAGGACCAAAAATTCAATTTTCTCGTGATGAGGTCCGATGCACATTAGGAGGGGCTCCGTGCGGAAACGTATGGTACAGTCCAATCTTTCATTGTTTACACAATTGATGTAGAGGGGTCTGGCGAGACTGGTCACCGGGATGTTGAACCTGTTGACGAGAGAGGCCAAAATAAAATTTCCTGCAGATCCGGAATCCAAGAAGGCCATAGTAGAGAAGGAGAAGGCAGAGGCAGATATCCGCACAGGCACAGTAAGACGTGGAGAAGCAGAGTTGACATCAAGGACTGTTTCACCTTTGTGCGGAGTCAGCGTACGTCTTTCCAGGCGGGGAGGACGGATAGGACAATCCTTCAGGAAGTGTTCGGTACTGGCACAGTACAGGCAGAGATTCTCCATGCGGCGTCGTGTCCTCTCTTGAGGTGTCAGGCGAGACCGGTCGACCTGCATAGCCTCCACGGCGGGAGGCACAGGAACGGATTGCAGGGGACCAGAGGAGAGAGGAGCCGGGGAGAAAAAACGCCTCGTGCGAACAAAGTCCATATCCTGGCGGAGCTCCTGACGCCTTTCGGAAAAACGCATGTCAATGCGAGTGGCTAGATGAATGAGTTCATGTAGGTTAGCAGGGATTTCTCGTGCGGCCAGAACATCTTTAATGTTGCTGGATAGGCCTTTTTTAAAGGTCGCGCAGAGGGCCTCATTATTCCAGGATAGTTCTGAAGCAAGAGTACGGAATTGTACGGCGTACTCGCCAACGGAAGAATTACCCTGGACCAGGTTCAACAGGGCAGTCTCAGCAGAAGAGGCTCGGGCAGGTTCCTCAAAGACACTTTGAATTTCCGAGAAGAAGGAGTGTATAGAGGCAGTGACGGGGTCATTGCGGTCCCAGAGCGGTGTGGCCCATGACAGAGCTTTTCCAGACAGAAGGCTGACTACGAAAGCCACCTTAGACCTTTCAGTAGGAAACTGGTCCGACATCATCTCCAAGTGCAGGGAACATTGGGAAAGAAAGCCACGGCAGAATTTAGAGTCCCCATCAAATTTATCCGGCAAGGATAGTCGTAGGCCAGAAGCGGTCACTCGCTGCGGAGGAGGTGCAGGAGCTGGCGGAGGAGATGATTGCTGAAGCTGTGGTAGTAGCTGCTGTAGCATCACGGTCAGTTGAGACAGCTGTTGGCCTTGTTGCGCTATCTGTTGTGACTGCTGGGCGACCACCGTGGTGAGGTCGGCGACAACTGGCAGAGGAACTTCAGCGGGATCCATGGCCGGATCTACTGTCACGATGCCGGCTGGCAGGTAGTGGATCCTCTGTGCCAGAGAGGGATTGGCGTGGACCGTGCTAGTGGATCGGTTCTAAGTCACTACTGGTTTTCACCAGAGCCCGCCGCAAAGCGGGATGGTCTTGCTGCGGCGGTAGTGACCAGGTCGTATCCACTAGCAACGGCTCAACCTCTCTGACTGCTGAAGATAGGCGCGGTACAAGGGAGTAGACAGAAGCAAGGTCGGACGTAGCAGAAGGTCGGGGCAGGCAGCAAGGATCGTAGTCAGGGGCAACGGCAGGAGGTCTGGAACACAGGCTAGGAACACACAAGGAAACGCTTTCACTGGCACAATGGCAACAAGATCCGGCGAGGGAGTGCAGGGGAAGTGAGGTATAAATAAGGAGTGCACAGGTGAACACACTAATTAGAACCACTGCGCCAATCAGCGGCGCAGTGGCCCTTTAAATCGCAGAGACCCGGCGCGCGCGCACCCTAGGGAGCGGGGCCGCGCGCACCGGGACAGGACCGACGGAGAGCGAGTCAGGTACGGGAGCCGGGGTGCGCATCGCGAGCGGGCGCCACCCGCATCGCGAATCGCATCCCGGCTGGAGGTGGTATCGCAGCGCCCCGGGTCAGTGGATCTGACCGGAGCGCTGCAGTAACGAGAGTGTAGCGAGCGCTCCGGGGAGGAGCGGGGACCCGGAGCGCTCGGCGTAACAATAAGAATAGTGGTGACAATGGTGCATTATATAGGCAAAAAAGCTGTGCTTTTTTTAATTAATGGCAAATATTTTTGTTAGAGCATTTTATTAAGTAAATTCTAAATTATTAAATCACTTAATGTTGAGGTAAAATCATGGAATCACTTTGTATCATGCATTCCTAAAACAACTATCTGATTCTGCAATTAACAAGGAAAGTGCTTGCAAACCCATTTGAGTTGTGGACATGAAAACATGTCCCCAATAAGAAAACATGTCCCCAATAAGAAAGATGGAAATCCAGCACAGAGTATGGCAAAAGATTTTGGTTGTTCTTAGCCAGCTTTGTGTAAAATTTGGTGCAAATATAAGCAAAATGGGAATGTTATCAAAGAAAAACATATAGAAAGATCAAGGAAGATGTCAACGTATCATGTAAATATAAAATACTAGAAGCACTCCATGGTGTAGGAATAAAAAGACTAGAAGTGGCAAGTGGAATGTATCACGCTTACCACAGAAGGATGTGCAGCCAGAGGCATGACACCATAAAAACCTAAAAAGAAATCTCCCTAGCAGCCGCCACATCTGTATTCCTGGATTTCAGGTTAGTAAAACATGACTGGCAACCACCACTCCCCACAGCAAAGTAGAACAGGAAAAGTGAACTGGTAACTTTGCTTTAATTCACATACACAATTCAGTTCATGTTTGATCTGACCACTCCATGAGCTAAAATTAGAACAACCTCAGGTTGACTCAAAGCAATATGCCCTACAAATAAAAAATGCATGACAGTATAAAAGCAAGAAAAATTTACTAAATATGTGTTTGTGAATAAACTGTATGAAAGTGGCTGAATGAAATTAAGTTTACAGAAAAAAAAGGCCAAAGGCCAACAATCACTAATACCTTAACAACAGAAAACAAGATTACAGTGGGATAAAGAGGACCGGTGGAGTGTGGAGGATTAGATGAAAGTTATATTCAGTGATGAATCATTAATATGTATGGAGATGATGCTGTTACTTTTGCCTGGTGCTGCCCTAATTGAACATATAAAGATGACTGCAGAAAATGATCACATATCCCCACTTATTGATGATATGGGGATACATGTCAGAGAAAGGACCAGGGGAATAACAATTATTACTTCAACAGTCAATGCCCAGGTGTACATAGAAATCAACAACATTTTGATTGATAGATATCTGTGAAAATATTGGACGACAATCTTTAATAATGGTGCATCCATAGTTTTTGCCAGAATCATCATTAGTAACTATAATAGGAGCCTCTTTTTACCCTTTGGAGAATTTGTGTGAGAGACAGTTAATGTAATTAAGAAAAGAAAAAAGAAAAAGAAGGAGGCACTCACATAAGTCTTCTCTCATCTGGATCTTTATTCAGTGCTTTTCATTAGCGGGGATGCCGTTTGACTCTTAAACAGCGCCAGACCAGTAACAAACAGCAGCCATGATGGTGATAGCTCCTGGCGCTTCTCCAGACCACGCCTCCTCTATTATGTTGGCCAGGTAAAATACCTACTGGCCAGGTATGTCATTGGGGTGGGCGTTCACCATAAACATAGTGCATTAAGCATAGAGCATTAAAATCAAACACAATATATAGATCCTAACTAAGCAGCATTTCTATTGATATTCTATATAAAACAACCTGAGTTTTCAAAAGTAGGCTACGATTCATACAAACGCACTCATGTCTAATCGGTCATTCAGACCGAAACTACCCTGTGCTCTCGTTCTAATAATCCATTTGACTTCACGTTGTAATAATGCTTTTTTTTCTATCTATTCCTTTTTGAACTCTATTTTTTCCAATCCCAAGAAAGACATAGCTTTTACATTGCCACTGTGTTCTTCTTTAACATGGGCAATTAATCTAGGGGAACCTTTTCCTGTTTTTATAGAATTGACATGTTCCCTGAGCTCTTGTAGTACAAACCTAAGAGCTCTTGTAGTACAAACCAAACAAAAAAGACCCAAAACAGTGGCACCGAAACCTATAGCCCTCACAATTTAACACGAGATGGAGATACTCCCTTCAGGCAGGAAACCAGATACAACCATACACGGCGGTGCTAGGACAATAAACAGGAATCAATAATGTACCAATTGTAGAAAAGGACAGGCGTCCTGCACTCACCGCGTAAGATCTGGTTCTTCAGCTCCCATCTCGGGCCGCTCCTTCGGTAGGGAAATGTGGACAACGCGGGGTGCTCAGAGGCGACTGCCGGCGGTTTCACGCATATGAATGTGCTTCGTCCAGCCAAAGCGCATTCATATGCGTGAAACCGCCTGCAGTCGCCTCTGAGCGCCCCATGTTGTCCTGATTTCCCTACCGGAGCAGCGGCCCGAGATGGGAGCTGAATAACCAGATCTAACGCGGTGAGTACAGGATGCCTGTCCTTTTCTACAATTTGTACAGCTCTTGTAGTACATCCTATGTAAAATAGTTTGCCACCACAGATTATAGCATAAACTACATATTTTCTCCTACAGCACATACTATCCCTAAATTTACATTTTTGTCTATACAGAGATAGGAGCACCAGTTGCAGGTTCCACACCTGTAGTTTCCTGGGCTCAAACATTTACCCAGCCAGGTGCAGTGGACCAGTACAGGAGTGGCACCCCCGTCACTTGCTGTCCTGTCTGGCGGACTCTATTGCAGTGTCTCCTGAGTCCCCCCCTTAGGTTGAGTAGTATAAATGGTTAACAAGTGCCTTGTATTATCTATTGCAATGTATGTATAATGTTATGTACCTTTAAATGTTGCTGCTAAGTCTTGTAACCAGGAAAGGTGTCAGTGACCAGGTGACTTGTGTGGTGACCTATAAGACCCCTCCAAAGTCCTCCCTTATAAACCCAGGGAGGAGCTAGTTAGTTTCAGTTTAATAAATGCCAAAGAACAGTCAAGACCTGAGAGTGTCTGGTGTCCTGAGGAGACCCAAGGCCTACCACACAGCCACGCTTCGACTAGCTAAGTGCCCCATAGGTGAACGTCAAAACCTTGTAAGCTACACAAGGGATGAAGTCTAGTCAGTCCTAGTCAAGTCAGTCAAGATCAGTCTGTCTAAATTCAGCGTGGTTCTGCAGCAATTAATCCAAGTCCACTAAAAGTCCCAGCGAGCCCGCAAGTCTCTAAAGTCACTGGTCACCTCCTTGGGCCTAACTGAACTGTAAAGACTATTCCATCTGTCTGCCTCAATAAAGCTGCCGTTGTTCCGTAACTTGGCATCGGAGTTATTATTTGCCCCGTGCCTAGCCCAGGATCCAGCAGCCATAAATTCGGGTGGTGTAGAGGTAAAACCATGCCCTGGCTTAACAAACACAAGGGGTTAATGCCATCTTCCCCTAGGGTAATAGCAACTGCCCTCCATCACACCCTCACCACAACTTTTTGCGTCACGAACAGGATACGGGTGTGCGCCTTATGCAAAAAGTACCCCCCCCCCCCCTGTCTGAACTGTGTCCAATATTGCAGAGTAAAAAGCATGAGTGTGCAACATAAATTGCGCCAGAAAGTGTACGGGACTTTGTCAGTTAAAACTGTTTATTGCAAGGCGCTTGTGAAATATAGGGAAAGGTGAAGGAAAATCTGCCATTGTGAACCGTAAAATAATTGTGCAGGCCTTTGTAAGGTTTGTGCCTGAAACAGTTAATATTCCGTGCACGAGAGCATTCAGAGCTCCACCCACATCAGCCCCCAGCAGTGATGCCTCTTCAATCCAGCGAGGAGGACACCACCGATCACCAATACAAAGTCTCCAGTACCTGAGTTTGTTGCTACTGTCCTATTATTGTCCGCAAGTCTGGTTGCTGAGCCGCTTATCGCTGGGAAACTGCAAATTAGAGGGGGAGTGTCTGTAGTAGTACCCAATCATCCAAACAGCACCACATCGTTTCTTTTAGGGGAATGCACCTCAGTCTTCTTAAAGCGACAGCGCACTCAAAAATCCACAAGATGTCTGAACCCAGCACCACGGATCAGCCGGGCATCAGCGCCCCTTCATCTCCAGCTGCTAGTGTCTTGGCCCCTGCAAGCATCAACTATCCAGGTGTTCCAGCGAAAGCAACCGTATTCATGGGGAATCCTGTCTTTCCCACCTACAACGGAGACCCCTTTACCCTGAGGGATTTCAAAGAGAGGATCCAGAGTTTGTTTGTCTTTTACTCTTTCCCTCCTAACCAACAGGTGCAACTGCTAACGGACCAGCTCCAGGGACCAGCACTTGAGGAAGTCCACTCCTGGCCAGCATCTGAGAAGGTGACAGTGGAACAAATCTATGAAGGACTGTACCAGGTATTTGAGTCACAATCTCAATCAGAGGTACATCTCCAGTTGTATGAAAGGCGACAAAAGCCAGGTGAGGCCTTGAGAGCCTATGCTGTAGCCCTACAGAATTCCCTAGAGACTGTCCAGAAGTTAGATGGTGTAACTCCCGAGCAGAGCAACAAAGTGTTAATAGAAAGATTTCTTGATGGAGCCCATATCAAGTGGGACAAGGCTCAATTGAGAATGTTAGCAGTTCAGAATCCCAACATGTCATTTCCTGCTTTTTAAAGACTGGCTATCCAAGTGATTGAGTCTGGGACTGAGTTAGAGGAAGTTTGTGCTCTCCTTACACTTCCGCCAGAACCACTAGGGGTGGCAGCCAGGCCTATAGCATCAGCATCCCCTGTCCCTGCTCCAATGAAACCTACTTTGCCAGTCACTACAGTCTCAGATCTACAGAGTGTTAGGCAGGACATTGAGCAATTGACTAAGGCTTTTAAGGAGCTTGGCACCCTGCCTGCTCCACCTGACCATGAACTGCCCTTGCCTAGGAAACCTGCCCCTGCTCCTGATCCCCGCAATCCCAGTTACCGTAATCCTCCACCCAATAGATACTCGGGGACTCAGAGACCTTTTTGGAAAATGGCCATTGGAAAATGCAGTGCTGGGATTTAACCCCTTAAGGACCAGGTCATTTTACACCTTAGGACCAGAGTGTTTTTTGCACATCTGACCACTGTCACTTTAAACATTAAAAACTCTGGAATGCTTTTAGTTATCATTCTGATTCCGAGATTGTTTTTTCATGACATATTCTACTTTAACATAGAGGTAAAATTTTGTGGTAACTTGCATCCTCTCTTGGAGAAAAATCCCCAAATTTGATGAAAAATTTGAAAATTTTGCATTTTTCTAACTTTGAAGCTTTCTGCTTGTAAGGAAAATGGATATTCCAAATATTTTTTTTTATTCACATTTTTTTTTTCACATTTCCAATACGTCTACTTTATGTTTGCATCATAAAATTGACGAGTTTTTACTTTTGGAAGACACCAAAGTTCAGCAGCAATTTTCCAATTTTTCACAAAATTTTTAAACTCGCTTTTGTTCAGGGACCAGTTCAGGTTTGAAGTGGATTTGAAGGGTCTTCATATTAGAAATACCCCACAAATGACCCCATTATAAAAACTACATCCCCCAAAGTATTCAAAATGACAATCAGTAAGTGTTTTAACCCTTTAGGTGTTTCACAGGAATAGCAGCAAAGTGAAGGAGAAAATTCACAATCTTCATTTTTTACACTCGCATGTTCTTGTAAACCCAATTTTTGAATTTTTATAAGGGGTAAAAGGAGAAAATGTATACTTTTATTTGTAGCCCAATTTCTCTCGAGTAAGGACATACCTCATATGTCTATGTAAATTGTTCGGCGGGCGCAGTAGAGGGCTCAGAAGCAAAGGAGCGACAAGGGGATTTTGGAGAGTACGTTTTTCAGAAATGGTTTTTGGGGGGCATGTTGCATTTAGGAAGCCCCTATGGTGCCAGAACAGCAAAAAAAAAACATGGCATACCATTTTGGAAACTAGACCCTTTGGGGAATGTAACAAGGAATAAAGTGAGCCTTAATACCCCACAGGTGTTTCCAGACTTTTGTATATGTAAAAAAAAAAAAAAAAATCACTAAAATGTGTTTCCCCCCAAATTTCACATTTTTGCAAGGGTGAATAGCAGAAAATACCCACCACAATTTGTAACCCCATCTCTTCTGAGTATGGAGGTACCCCATAAGTTGTCCTGAAGTGCACTACGGGCGAACTACAATGCTCAGAATAGAAGGAGTGATATTTGGCTTTTTGAGAGCAAATTTTGCTCGGGGGGGCATGTCGCATTTAGGAAGCCCCTATGGTGCCAGAACAGCAAAAAAAACACATGGCATACCATTTTGGAAACTAGACCCTTTGGGGAATGTAACAAGGAATAAAGTGAGCCTTAATACCCCACAGGTGTTTCCAGACTTTTGCATATGTAAAAAAAAATATTTTTTTTTCACTAAAATGTGTGTTCCCCCCCAAATTTCACATTTTTGCAAGGGTTAATAGCAGAAAATACCCCCCAAAATTTGTAACCCCATCTCTTCTGAGTATAGAGGTACCCCATAAGTTGATCTGAAGTGCACTATGGGCGAACTACAATGCTCAGAAGAGGAGGAGCACCATTGAGCTTTTGGAAAGAGAATTCGTTTGGAATGGTAGTCAGGGGCCATGTGTATTTACAAAGCCCCCCGTGGTGCCAGAACAGTGGACCTCCCCACATGTGACCCTATTTTGGAAACTACACCCCTCACAGAATTTAGTAAGTGGTGCAGTGAGCATTTACACCCCACTGGCGTTTGACAGATCTTTGGAACAGTGGGCTGTGCAAATGGAAAATAAATTTTTTCATTTTCACGGATCACTGTTCCAAAAATCTGTCAGACACCTGTGGGGCGTAAATGCTCACTGTACCCCTTATTACATTACATGAGGGGTGTAGTTTCCAAAATGGGGTCACATATGGGGGGGTCCATTGTTCTGGTACCATCGGGGCTTTGTAAACACAAGTGGCCTTCAATTCTGGACAAATTTTCTCTTCAAAATCCCAATGGCGCTCCTTCTCTTCTGAGCATTGTAGTGCACCCATAGAGCACTTTACATCCACATATGGGGTATGTTCTTACGCAGAAGAAATGGGGTTACAAATTTTGGGGGGCTTTTTTTATTTTCCCTTGTGAAAATGAAAAATTTTGTGTGACACCAGCATTTTGGTGAAAAAAAATTTTTTTTTCATTTTCCCATCCAACTTTAATGAAAATTTGTGGGGTGTTCAGTCTCACTATACCCCTTGTTAGGGACACCCGTGAGGGGTGTCGTTTCCAAAATGGGGTCACATGTGGGTATTTAATTTTTTGGGTTTATGTCAGAACCGCTGTAAAATCAGCCACCCCTGTGCAAATCACCAATTTAGGCCTCAAATGTACATGGTGCGCTCTCACTCCTGAGCCTTGTTGTGCATCCACAGAGCATTTTACGCCCACATATGGGGTATTTCCGTACTCAGGAGAAATTGCGTTACAAATTTTGGGGGTCTTTTTTTCCTTTTACCTCCCGTGAAAAAAAAAAAAAAAACTGCATGTTAGTGTAAAAAAATTTTTTTTTTTACACTAACAGGCTGGTGTAGACCCCAACTTTTCTTTTTCATAAGGGGTAAAAGGAGAAAAAGCCCCCAAAATTAGTAGTGCAATTTCTCCCAAGTACGGAGATACCCCATATGTGGCCCTAAACTGTTTCCTTGAAATACGACAGGGCTCTGAAGTGAGAGAGCGCCATGCGCATTTGAGAACTAAATTAGGGATTGCACAGGGGTGGACATAGGGGTATTCTACGCCACTGATTCCCAAACAGGGTGCCTCCAGCTGTTGCTAAACTCCCAGCATGCCTGGACAGTCAGTGGCTGTCCGGAAATGCTGTGAGTTGTTGTTTTGCAACAGCTGGAGGCTCTGTTTTGGAAACACTGCCGTACGATACGTTTTTTATTTTTATTGGGGGGACAGTGTAAGGGGGTGTATATGTAGTGTTTCACCCTTTATTATGTGTTAGTGTAGTGTTTTTAGGGGACGTTTACACTGGCGGAGGTTTACAGTGAATTTACCGCTAGGAGTTTGCGCTGCGGCGAAAAATTTGCCGCAGCTCATACTTAAAGCAGAAAACTTACTGTAAACCCGCCAGTGTGAATGTACCCTGTACGTTCACATGGTGGGGGGGGGCAAACCTCCAACTGTTTCAAAACTACAACTCCCAGCATGTACTGACAGACCGTGCATGCTGGGAGTTGTACCTTTCCAACAGCTGGAGGCACACTGGTTAGAAAACCTTCAGTTAGGTTCTGTTACCTAACTCAGTATTTTCCAACCAGTGTGCCTCCAGCTGTTGCAAAACTTCAACTCCCAGCATGTACTGATCTCTGAAAGGCATGCTGGGAGATGTAGTTATGCAACAGCTGGAGGTACACAACTACAACTCCCAGCATGCAGATACAGCTGTTTGCTGTTTAGGCATGCTGGGAGTTGCAGTTTTGCAACATCTGTGGAGCTATAGTTTAGAGACCACTGCACAGTGGTCTCCAAACTGTGGACCTCTAGATGTTGCAAAACTACAACTCCCAGCATGCCCAGACAGAAAACTGCTGTGTGGGCATGCTGGGAGTTGTAGTTTTGCAAGATCTGGATGTGCACAGTATAGAGATCACTGTGCAGTGGTCTCAAACTGTAGAGCTCCAGCTGTTGCAAAACTGCAACTCCCAGCATGCATAAACAGCTCCCTGGGCATGCTGGGAGTTGTAGTTTTGCAACATCTGGAGGGCTACAGTTTAAAGACCACTATAGTGGTCTCAGACTGTAGCTCTCCAGATGTTGCTAAGTAACTCACCGGCATCCGTCGGATCCAGGAAGCTGCGTCGCGGTCCTCCTCTTCCGCCGATCGTCGCCCGCTGCCGTCGCCTGCTGCCGTCGCCGCTGGGTAAGTGGATCTTCGCCGCTGGTCCCTGTCGGTTTCCCCGTCCTGCCCCACCTATTGTGGGAGGGCAGGACGGGGAAACCGAAAGTAAACCCCTCCGCCCCCGATCTGCTCTTGGTGGTCGCGTCTAGACCACCAATAGCAGAGATAGGAGGGGTGGCACCTCTGCCACCTCACTCCTATCGCTACAGGGGGATCGTGGGTGTCTAGGACATCCGCGATCCCCTTTATTTTCCGGGTCACCGGGTCACTATAGACCCGTATGACCCGGAATAGCCGCAAATCGCAAGTGTGAATTCACTTGCGATTTGCGGCGATCGCCGACATGGGGGGTGTCTGATGACCCCCCTGGGCATTTGCGCGGGGTGCCTGCTGATAGATATCAGCAGTCACCCTGGCCCGGGCCCCGCCCCGCTCGCGGCGGGGACCGAAATTCCCACGGGCGTACAGGTACGCCCTTGGTCCTTAAGTACCAGGGAGCAAAGGCGTACCTGTACGCCCTTGGTCCTTAAGAAGTTAAATAGATTTACCCTCAGGTTGAGGACCGGCCCTCAGGAAAACAGTCACCAGGTCCAGCCCACGAACAACCTAAATCAGGACTCTCACTTTATGTCACCTTTAGAGGCGTTAATAGATACAGGGTCACAAGATATGTTTTTTTACCAGCATTGGTATGCAAGTCTATTATGTGAGCCTGAGGATGTTAATTTCAGAGTAGTTGAATGTAATGGGCAACCAGTCCCCAGACATGAATACTGGGAGCAAACAATTCAATTGAGTGAACATGTACTTAAAGGGCAGGGAGTGATTGTAACCAATGTGACAGATAAGTCCCATCTGATAAGAATAAGATAAGAATTTATATTGGGGATGAACATTATGAGGAATTGTTTTACTGAAATTTTGAATTCCTTGTATGCCTTTCTTCCCCATATGCCCCCTTCAGACCGGCAGGCTGTGCAGCACTACCTGAAAGTCCTACAAGCGGAACAGAAATTTGCCAACAAGCAAGGCGAGATCTACAGAGTATGAGTTAGAGACATCAGGTCGGTGACCTTACAACCCAACACTGAAATCATCATATGGTGCCGTGCATGCCCCGGAGTAAAGAATCAGGATTATCCGGCCCTGCTGGAACCCATGCAACTGGAAGATCATCCATTGGTCCGAGCGGCGAGAAGTCTTGTCACTGTCTCAAACGGAAGAGTCCCCATACGGTAAGGGAACCTGTCTGATTCTTCTACTGTTTTACCCAAGTACACTCCAGTGGCTCAGTTGTACCTCCTAGAGTCGAAATACATTGTGACAGAGCATCTGGTGGCCCAACAACTTGCGGCTCAAGATACCGATGGATACAGTGTTAATCCCCTAGAGCCCCGGTGGGCACAGCTCCCGGTTGGGGACGACACAACCCAACAGGACCAGGTAAATGGAGTCATCAATGTTGCCAAAAGGTATCAGCAAACACCCCACAGACCGGAAAAACTTCAAAGATCCAGCACCGAATCCTCACAGGGGACAGCCCACCCATCAAGGAGAGACACCATCCAGTCGCGCCAGGCATGTATCAGACTGTCAAGAAGATGCTGGCCGACATATAAGAGGCAGATGTGATACAAGAAAGTCAGAGTCCCTGGGCGGCGCCACTCGTCCTGGTCAAGAAGAAAGACGGAACCATCTGCTTCTGTGTCAACTACAGGAAACTGAACAATGTCACACATAAGGACGCTTATCCTTTACCAAGGATTGAGGAGTCCCTTACGGCCCTCAGGTCTGCTGCTTACTTCTCCACCCTGGATTTAACCAGTGGGAACTGGCAAGTGCCCATGACCACAAAGAATCGGGAGAAGACCGCCTCCGTGACACTCATCGGATTGTTCAAGTTTAAAAGTATGCCATTTGGGCTATGTAATGACCCTGCTACGTTCCAGCATCTGATGGAAAGGTGCCTAGGCCATTTGAATTTCCAAAGTGTCTTATTGTACCTGAATGATGTCATCATGTATTCCAAGTCTTACCATGAACACCTCAGTCATCTGTCAGACGTCTTTCAAGTTCTGATCAAGCATGGGTTGAAGATCAAACCGCCAAAGTGTCACTTTCTCAAACCTCAAGTCCGTTACCTGGGCTACAATGTCAGTGCAGAGGGAGTTCAAATCCTGAAAAGGTGGATGCTGTCAAGAACTGGCCTACCCGCGTGCGGTGAAGGATATCAGGAGCTTCCTGGGTTTCGCCGGCTACTACCGCCGCTTCATCCCCCACTTTGCCCAAATTGCAGAACCCCTCACAGCTCTCCTAAGGGGAACAGCAAAGGAGAATTACACTGGAAGACTACCTATTGAATGGGCCGAAGAGCAAGAGACAGCATTCCAAGTTATTAAATGTCTGCTGACAGAACCATCGATCTTGGCGTATCCAGACTACAGTCAGCCTTCAGGCTATATATTGATGCCAGTTTTGAAGGTCTGGGAGCTGTCCTGTCCCAAGTTCAAGATGGACAAGAGAGAGTGATTGCCTACGCCAGTCGTAACCTGCAAGGGGTAGCAGGTATGACTTCCAAGGGAGCGGTGGGTTTTAGTTGTGCTGACCAGGAAAAGGCACGTCAGGTTATAATAATAATTTATTTGAATTAGAATGCAATGCGTTTCACCGCACTTGTGCGGTTTCATCAGGCATGTAACCTGCAAGGAGCAGAGAAGAAAGATGCCAATTACAGTTCATTCAAATTGGAACTTCTCCCCTGGTATGGGCCGTGACAGAAAAATCCAAAGATTATTTGGCTGCCATGCCATTTACTGTCTACATGGATAATAACCTGTTGGCCCACCTGAACACTGCCAAGTTGGGTGCCCTTGAACAGTGATGGGCTTCAAGATTAGCTAATTACAACTTCAAGTTCAGAAGTGGCAAGTCAAATGTCAATGCTGATATACTGTCTCGGATGACCCCCGGCAAAGAACCATCTGTTGAAGACGTGTGGAAAGACATGGAGATTCCAACATTTTACCAACGGATTGTGAACCAGAATGTTGTGACCGCCCTCATGGACAGTGAACCCAGGTCTGAAAAAGTTAAAGAAGACCTGTAGACCTGGAAGACTGTCCTAGATGAAAGTCGAGTTTTGGGGGATCTGTTGGGCTACCTTCTGGTGAAAAAGTTACCAACCCGTCTTCACCGGGTCCATTGTGACTATGAGTTGAAGCGTCTGTGATGACATAGGAAGCAACTATTTGTGCACAAAGGACTGTTGTACTTAAATTCTTTGGATCCGGTCTCTGGTGATCAACTTTATCAGAATCTGGTACCCGAAAAGATGCAACGATGGTCCTCAACGCATATCATGACCAGTTGGGACACTTTGGAGTCCACTAGACCGAAGCTACTGTCAGGCGAAGATTCTATTGGAATGGAATGCAGAGCGACATTGAGAAATGGTGCAGTGAATTTTAATTCTGTAATGTCACTAACAATGTGCGCAAGGACGCGAGAGCACCCCTCCATTCCATCCAGAGTGAAAGGCCGACCCAGTTGGTCACGCTAGACCATATCAAATTGTCTCCTACCCGGTCCGGGTATACCTATGTTCTCACCATGGTGGATCATTTCTCCAAATGGGTTGTCGTTGTACCCGTCAAAGATCTCACAGCCAAGACAGTGGCCCAGATGTTCTACTCTAAATGAGTGCAAACCCTTGGATGTCCTGAGTTTATCTTAACTGACCATGGAATGGCCTTTGAGGCCTAACTTTTCCAAGAACTATGTAAATTCCATGACTGCAAGAAATTCCGGACCCCCGCCTATCACCTTCAGGGAAATGGGCTCTGTGAGCGGATCAACCAAGTCTTCATCCATACGCTGTGAGCAGCCTCTTTGTCACGATAAAAAGAATTGCACTGGCTACTGCCTGAGTTGCTGGAGATTTACAAAACTGTACACTGTTCCACTGGATACACCCCTTTCTATCTGATGATGGGGAGACATCTACCAGTACTCCCATCACCACCTCCTCCATATGTCAGATCTGCAAGGGAAAATGTTCCTGGAGAAGGAATTCATCCATTTATGTTCTCCCCAAGTCAGTCAGCGTTCATCTGTTTGCCTCCAGCACCCGGGCTGGTCCATCAACGTTAGTCAACATGCAAGCTCCTGCCTTATCCCCGTTGGCTCCAGTGTATGTACCTGCTCCTAGAGTACCAACAATAGTTCCAGCCTCCCCAGTTTATGTACCAGTGGTCCAGATTCCAGCGACCCCTGAACAAGTTCCAGCTCCTGTGTTTGCTGAAGAAGAGCCTACTGAGGTTTCAGAAATCACATCAGTTACTGATTCTCCAGAGGTTGTGCTGCGCAGATCCCAAAGGTCCACGCAAGGTCAAATACCATTAAGGTATAGAGAGTAAAGTATCTAGGTGTATAAAAGTTTCTAGTTAACCACATGCTAGTATCTAGTCTAATTTCATGTACAGAGAGTCAATAATGTAAATGGTATATATCTTGTGTATCTAACATAGTCAAATGTCACATGTTTAGTCAGGACTGTAGCCATAAAATCAGTATAGTCAGTCCACAATAGTCATCAAATGTATCATCAAATGTGTAATGTCTATTATTTTCCTGTCTATTGTGCACAGGGTAACATTTTCATGTGTTGTCAGAAAAATTTATAACTGCTAGTCCTAATGTTAAGGGAAGAAGTAGCTAATGACGAAGGGCCCCATTAGCACAGGCATCAGGGTAGAGAGCCTCAGGCAGTCCGATCCGAACCAAATATTCACCAAAAAGCTGTTGCAAGACCATAGGACCTCAAATATATTTAATCTCAATTATACCAGTTTTCAAAACCCCAAAGATGAAGCATGTAAGGACATTGATTGTAATGCCACATGGACTCTTCCCCAGTTCATCAGCCCTGTGAAGGACATTGGTGTCATACCCCAGAAACTGTTTTGCTGTTTCATGGCCTCAGTGGCCACTTTTATTCATCCACCCTCCAGGACTGGGCGCCAAGGACAGCTGTTGTTAAGAGAGGAAGTTTGTGGTGGCCCAGTACAGGAGTTGCACCCCTGTACCCTTGCTGACTCTATTGCAGTGTACCCTGAGTCCCCCCTTAAGCTGAGTAGTATAAATGGTTAACAAGTGCCTTGTATTATCTATTGCAATGTATGTATAATGTTATGTACCTTTAACCCCTTAAGGACGCAGCCCTTTTTCACCTTAAGGACTGAGCCCTTTTTCGCAATTCTGACCACCGTCGCTTTACGCATTAATAACTCTAAAACGCTTTTATCGAATATTCTGATTCTGAAATTATGGTGGTAAATTTTTGTCGTTATTTGCATCCTTATTTGGTGAAAAATCACAAAAGTTCATGAAAATTTTGAAAATTTAGCATTTTTCTAACTTTGAAGCTCTCTGCTTGTAAGGAAAATGGATATTCCAAATACATTTTATTTTTATTCACAAATACAATTAGTCCACTTTATGTTGGCATCATAAAATGGACATATTTTTACTTTTTGAAAAAATTAGAGGGCTTCAAAGTAGAGCAGCAATTTTCAAAAATGAAAATTGCAAAATCTGAAGGGACAGATATTACAGAACTACAACTCCCAGCATGCCTGGGCAGTCTAGGTATGCTGAGAGTTATAGTTTTGCAACATCTGGAGGGCTACCGTTTGGGCACCACTGTAACAGTGGTCTCCAAACTGTGACCCTCCAGATGTTGCAAAACTACAACTCCCAGCATGCTGGGACTAGCAGTTTGGCACCCACTAGGAAGGGCAGCAGTAAATATCGCTTACTGCCCCCTTCCTTACCCCCACCCCACCCCCCAGGGAAGGTGTCAGTGACTAGGTGACTTGTGTGGTGACCTATAGGACCCCTACAAAGTCCTCCCTTATAAACCCAGGGAGGAGCTAGTTATTTTCAGTTTAGAGCATGCTGAAGAACAGTCAAGACTTGAGAGTGTCTGGTGTCCTGAGGAGACCCAAGGCCTACCACGCAGTCGTGCTTCAACTAACCACGTGCTCCATAGGTGAACATCAAAACCTAATAAGCTACACAAGCCATGAAGTCTAGTCAGTCCTAGTCAAGTTAGTCAAGATCAGTCTGTCTAAATTCATCATGGGTCTGCAGGAATTAATCCAAGTCCTCTACAAGTCCCAGCGAGCCCGCAAGTCTCTAAAGTCACTGGTCACCTCCTTGGGCCTAACTGATCTGTAAAGACTATTCCATCTGTCTGCCTCAGTAAAGCTGCCGTTGTTCCGTAACTTGGCGCCGGAGTCATTATTTGCCCCATGCATAGCCCAGAATCCAGCGGCCATACCTTCGGTTGGTGTAGAGGTAAAACCACGCCCTGGTGTTACGAACACAAGGGGTTAATGCCATATGTCCCTAGGGTAATAACATCTGCCCTCCATCACACCCTCACCACACAGGTTTTTTTTTTAGTATCTACTTTGAGCTTGCTCTGCACCAATACATCTTTAATGTTTTAAAAAATTTTTACATTATCAGTGGATTACTATTAGCGTACTTTTTTAAGTCCACATCAAGAACCAATTCTTTTTTTATGGATTCTTTAATACTTTTGGCCATTGGACTGTACTTAAATGAAAAACAAAAACGGGAGCCTTCCTCTTGTGTGGTACTTCTTGTATTGGGGTCCTTGTCCTGATGTCTATTAATCTTTTTCTTCTTTTTTCCTGCCCTGTAATAACTCCCTACGTCTAGTTTTTTCTGCTTTCTTCATTGCTTCTTTCAATACATATAAAGTCTTGCTATTAAACGCTGCTTTAGTTCCTCTGCCTGTAAATGATAATCATTCTCCCTACTGTTGACCCTTTTTAGCCTCACAAATTGTCCATAGGGGACCGCTGCCTTTATATGTTCTGGGTGATAGCTTTTAAAGTGCAATAGTGCATTGCATGATGTAGGTTTTTGGAAACCCGGGGTCTTCTTCCAGTGACACCAAGACATCCAAAAATGTGAAACTTCTCGTGCCCACCTTCCAAGTGAACTTCAAGTTCATATTATTATCAGCAGTCAAGTGGGACACAAAATCAATCAATGCTTTTTCAGTGTCTGTCCACACCATGAAGATATCATCGACAAAGCAACGATAACAGACAACATGCTTCAAGTAGGGGTTCTCAGCGGTGAACACAAACTTCTTCTCAAAGGCGGTGACATATAAATTGGCAAGGGTGCACGCAACTGGCGTGCCTATTGCTAAGCCCCCTGTTTAAACAAACCACTCGTACCCAAACTTGAAACAGTTGTCTATTAGGATTAAATCTAAGCAATCACACACGAAATTCACAAATCCATGGCTCTTATCTGACATAAGCCTGGATGAAAAACTGCCACTCTGTTGATTAGTTGATTTTCACACCAACAGTCCGCACTAATAGACTGCTACTGCCACCGACTCCAGGAACCCCTGTTCCACTACCTCTCGGGAGGTAGGCTGCCGCGAAGCAGGTAGTCTACCCCGGGCAGATTTGGCTCCAGACTTTCCACTTCTGCCACCATGCTGACTGCCAAACATGCTACCACCTTGCTGGCTCAGCTGCTGCCTCACAAGCAACCTGCAACCCTCTTCTCCTGATGATGATGATGAAGCCCCTTCTGCACCCGGCTCCCAAGTGCAATCGGCTTCATCATCGAGTTGTGACTGCAAGTCACTGATGTCCTCCTCAGGTTCCTCAACAGTGTCTACTTCAGGAGCCTTAACGCTCGCACGTCACTCTCCTCATCACTACTTGCCCGCCTAGCGGAGGAATAGGCGGATGTCTCCTCCGCTTCTTGGCTGGGCAGTAGCTGCTGACTGTCCTCTAGATCGTCATCACTAAATAGTGGAGCTTAACCCACAGTATAAGATACTTCTGTGAAAAGGGAACAGCATAGGACAGAGGCAATGGGAGGACAGGTACAGGCCTTGCCAACTGAGGGTTGTGTCTGAGAAACCCACCGACTGTTGACTGGGGGTGTCAGATGTCACTTGTGATGAAGTGGATGACCATGTTAACCAATCGATGACGGCAGATGGGTTGCTGGTCGAGACACGACGACTAGCTGATACCGGGAGCTCAGGCCTCTTGTTGCGACTCCTGCTTCCACTCGCCCGTAGTCTGCTGCGACCTGTGCCTGATGAATTTAGGCCTCTGCCACTCCTCTGTGCACGTCCTGGCACTTCTCTGTCTGACATTCTTAGTGCGTATATGAGGGGAGTACAATACGCTCCACTACGCTTAAAACAGTATTTGTCTACAACACCAGCAGGTGTGTAATTTTGGCTGGCCTTTCACAGCATCTAGGCCATTAAGACTTTAATAGGAACAAAATGGTACACCACTTAGATGCACACATGTTGAATGCACTTATGAGTGAGGACAATGTGCTTCAGTACGCTTAAAACAGTGTTTATCTACAACACCAGCAGGTGTGTACTTTTGCCTGGCCTTTCACAGTATCTAGGCCCTTAAGACTTTAAAGGAGTACTCCAGAATAGGAAAATTGTACTCCCTACTGCCAGCAGTAAAAAAATTAAGAGGTACATAGCTTTCTTCGCTCCCCCGGGGCCTCTGGTAATCAATCCTCTCTGGTCTCTGCCATGATCCACTTCCTGGTTGCCGGTGGTCGGCGAGTCATACTGCGCTCAGGCAATCACTAGCCGCAGCGAAATACCGACTCTGCCGGTGATAGGCTGACCGGCAGTGTGACGTTTACTTCCCCGGCACCTGCTGCCTTGGCTGAAAACGTCACACTGCCGCTCAGCCTGTCGCCAGCCGAGTCGGGACTTTGCTGCGGCCAGTGATTGGTTGAGCGAAGTATGACTCACTAACCACCGGCAACCAGGAAGAGGATCGCGGCAGAGACCGGAGCGGGTTAACAGAGGCACAGTGGGAGTGAAGTAAGGTATGTACCTCTTTATTTTTTTTACTGCTGGCAGTATGGAGTATGATTTCCTATTCTGGAGTACTCATTTAACAGGAACAAAACGGTACACCACTTACATGTACGTATGTGTTATGCGCTTATGAGGGGAAGACAGTGCGCTCCAGTACGCTTAAAACAGTATTTGTCTACAACACCAGCAGGTGTGTACTTTTGGATGGCCTTTCATAGTATCTAGGCCCTTAAGACTTTAACAGGAACAAAATGGTACACCACTTAGATGTATGTATGTGGTATGCACTTATGTCGGGAGGACAATGCGCTCAAGTAGCCTTAACACAGTATTTGTCTACAACACCAGTAGGTGTGAACTTTTGCCTGGCCTTTCACAGTACCTAGGCCCTTAAGACTTTGACAGGAACAAAATGTTACACCACTTAGATATACGCACAGGTTACACTTAATAGAGGACAATACACTTTTAGTGCTTTGCTCATCCTAACTGGCTGGCTACTATTATCTTTTCAGGTGTTGTACACACCAGTGCTGCAGCACACAGTCGCTGTGTACTACACTCAAAATTGCACTTTCTCTCTTCATCTCACTCCCTTCCCTATCAGTGCTTCAAGGCTGGATTTGGGCTCTAGGTGAATCTTTTCTGTGCAACACACTTCTCTCTGTCCCTATCTGCAATAGAACGCTGATGTGACTAGGAGGTGAATCGCTGCTGTAAAAATGTTTATCCGTGAAACACACACTGCTCTCTGTCCCTCTCTCTCTGCAATAGAACGCTGATGGGACTGGGAGGTGAATCGCTGCTGTAAGAATGCTTTTATGTGCAGCACACACTGCTGTCTGTCCCTCTCTCTGTAATAGAACGCTGATGTGACCGGCCGCAAGATGGCTGCCGATTATATAGGGCTGTGACATCACAGGGGTGATTGGCTGCTGATAGGCTGCATGTTGCATGTGATTCAGGGTCATCCCGCCAACCCTTCTTCCCAGGATTCCTTGCCCCATGTCCTCACATGTGGATCTGCCATTTTAGATGCCCTGCCCCTGAAGCCTGGAACACACTAAATGGAGTTTAATGAAGTGATTCATGCGATCGAATCATGTCAATATTCGTATTCGTTACAAATTCGGATTAATCAGATTCGCTAATCCCTAATTATGTCTCAACAGGATCTGTAATTTCGCTGTTAACCTGGGTATGGGATTACACTTTAAAGGGGTTCTCCGGTGCTTACACATCTTATCCCCTATCCAAAGGATAGGGGATAAGATGCCTGATCGCGGGAGTCCCGCCGCTGGGGACGCCCGTGATCATGCACGCAGCACCCCGTTTGTAATCAGTCCCCGGAGCGTGTTCGCTCTGGGTCTGATTACGGGCGACCATCGGGCCGGCGGCGTGTGACGTCACGCCTCCGCCGCGTGTGACGTCACGCCTCCGCCCCTGTGTGACGTCACGCTCCGCCCCTCTATGCAAGCCTACGGGAGGGGGCGTGATAGCTATCACGCCGCCTCCCGTAGGCTTGCATTGAGGGGCGGAGCATGATGTCACACAGGGTCGGAGGCGTGACGTCACATGCCGCCGGCCCGGTGGTCGCCCGTAATCAGACCCGGAGCGAACACGCTCCGGGGACTGATTATAAGCGGGGTGCTGCGTGCATGATCACGGGCGTCCCCAGCGGCGGGACTCCCGTGATCAGGCATCTTATCCCCTATCCTTTGCATAGGGGATAAGATGTGTAAGCACCGGAGAACCCATTTAATTTTTTATATGAGCTCTGATCACTTAAATGTCGTCCTGCCTCAGCTAAATAGTATTCTTTTTTCATTAACACTATATTCCCACCTTTATTCTTTATGATTATATAATTTCTCTTACTTATGGTTTCTAATGCTTTTATTTAATCTCATGTTAAATTACATGGGGCAGGGTTGTATTTAAGAGCTTTTATATCCTCTAAGACCCGTTTTTTGGAAGATATCAACACTACTCCCGGTTTGAACTGGGCGACAGAAGTTGAAGGGGTATTCCATGGAATCTGATGGTGGCCCACGTACCTATATACCTATCACTTTTAGGTTTTTGGCTGCTTGATTAAAATTGCATGGTGGACCAGATACTATAGGGCAGTGGTTTTCAACCTTTTTGGCGACTGTACCCCCAAAGTCTGAAAGTATGTCCGCGGTTAACCCCTTATGCGGAGGTTCCGTGCAATGGGTACCCACGGACAAAAGGCGTGTTCTTACCTTTATACTAATGTGATGCTTAATCCCCTTGTGCCATTATTCCCCCTCCATCTTAATCCACCTGTGCCATTATTATCCAAAATTGCAAAAGGGGATCAGAGGAAGGTGGGAATGGCACAAGGGGATTAAGATGGAGGGGGGAAATGGCGCAAGAGGATCAGAGGGAGGGAGGAATAATGGCACAAGAGTTTAAGATGGATGGGGAGGGTTAATAATTACTCTGTCCCACCTCCATATTAATCACCTTGTGCCAATATTCCTCCCCCTCCATCTTAATCCCATTGTGCTATTATTATCGGATATGGCAAAAGGGGATCAGAGGGAGGGGGGGTAATGACACAAGGGGATAAAGATTGAGGAGGGGAGGGGATAATCATCACACCCCCCCCCCTCCATGTTAATCCCCTTGTGCCACTATCCCCCCTCCCTCTGATCCCCTTTTGCCATATCCAATAATAATAGCACAAGGGGATTAAGATGGAGGGGGGAATATTGGCACATGGGGATTAATATGGAGGTGGGGGGAGTAATGATTAACCCTCCCCCCAATCCATCTTAATCTCTTGTGCCATCATTCCTATCACCCCCCCCTCCATCTTAATGCCTTTTGCTATTATTTCCCCCCTCCCTCCCTACCCCCGATCCCCCTGTGCTAATATATAGATATATGTTTAAACATACAAAAACCCTCCCTCCATCCCATACACATATATTTTCTTTTTTTTTTCAGTTTACCAGGCCTCCTGCGGTCCCGTGTGGCCTGTCCTTGGATGCAGTGCCTCCCGTTCGGCAGGGCCGCACTGACTTGTGATGTCCTCCTGCGCTGTGCGGCACCTCGGCACAACGTCAGGGGAGGTCACACGTCTCTCCGGGAACCACGCATCTCCCTTACAGTAGCAGCGGCCGCAGCTCCGGTCACACTACTGTCCAAAGAGCTGCCATGGCCATGCACTGA
Organism: Hyla sarda; assembly: GCF_029499605.1. Taxonomy (NCBI): domain Eukaryota; kingdom Metazoa; phylum Chordata; class Amphibia; order Anura; family Hylidae; genus Hyla; species Hyla sarda. The sequence continues at coordinate 120,088,552 of NC_079191.1, forward strand.
AAAATACTGGCCAATGCATGGCCGGTATTTGTCAGCGCATTTGCGTACCCCCAAAAAAACTGTAGCATACCCCTAGGGGTACGCATACCACCGGTTGAGAACCCAGGCTATAGAGGGAGTCTTTTCCTTACAGGATAACCATTACACAATTGATGTCATAGGGAAAGCTATTTCTCCTTCTTTTCTCCTTACAGGAATGCCCCTGCCCCTTTGCTTTTCTTTTTTATTGATGGACTTTTGCATTTGTTGTGGGGAGATCACAGCTGGTTTATTTCTGAGATCGTGACTGAGCAACCGTCTTGCTAGCTTATACTATACCATTCCTGATACTGTAGTTTGTCTGCCTGTGCCAGCATCTCTGTCTCTAATATGTGTATACTAATGTAATTACATCACACAGGTATGCTAACACATATAGACACTGATTTACTATTGTGAATCCGACCTGCTTTTGTCAGGTTGTGGCGCAGTGTGCCACAGCATTATACATTGTGCCACAAATTGTACCTGTTCCATAATTCCTGCTTCAATGCGCCAAAATAAAACTAAAAACCTGACACACACATTCCAAAAAGGGGCATGGTGAACTGTGCAAGGGGCATTTTAAGACCAAAAAGGGAGGTGTTTCCACTATCCAACCTATTTACTATTGAATTTACGCAAAATCTTGTGAACAAATGGCTGGAAATTCTCAACAAGAAAAAGCTGGTTAGAAATGTTCCCAAATGTGATTCCCCATAGTAAATAGAGTACAGTCGTACAAGTCTCAAACAACATTCCACACTAATAAAAACCCAAAACTCTTAATAAGTCAGAGCCAGGGCAAGGAAATTAGCAGGTAAACCCTACAATGTATAATATGTGAATTTTAATATTTATTTTATTCTTCATATAATCATAAAATCCACAGAATAAAATCAGCAGCAAAAAAAACTGCAATGAAATCCTCAGCAGAAAATTCACATTGTTAGGTACAATAAAACTGTGGATTTTACATGTGAAATCCATATCATATACGGTACATTTGAATATACCTTATAAGAGGTTCTGGTGTCCATATGAATAACCAAAAAATACTTAAAAAACCCTCTTACTGTGAACTATAGCCATTTGTTAACAGATTTAAATATTAAAATGTTATTAAGATTTAAATTTTAAAAAAAATTTGCTTTCTATATACTTGCATTCCCCTACTGTATTTCTGCAACAGGGCACGCTGATGCATGGAGAAGACTAGAAGTCATAATAGAGAGAACTACTAGGACGTCTGCATTTGCAGGCTTACAGCAGAGGAATGGAATTGAGTAGAAAAATTAAAATGTAAGAATCAGAAGCTTTGAATGTGTTTGCTGATGGCTGCACTAGGGCGTGGAATACAGATGTGACAGAGTCTCTTGTCACCAAAATATCAATCCAACAGTTGTGCGAGGAGGAAGTTTATAAAGCAACAAAAATAAATAACAATAAATTGATGGGGCAATGGAGGAGAAATGTTATGATAAATGAAATTCTACAGCACTATGTATTAGTGAGATCTCTGGAGCTGAGGCAGGGCAGAGTAGAAAGGCAGGAAAACTGAGCTCTAGTAACTAGGGGGTCACCAAGGGCCACACTGCAATGCATGCCTGGGAAATACAGCTGCTTCTTTGTCACATACCGTATTTTTCGCCGTATAAGACGCACTTTTTCTTCCCCAAAGAAAAGTTGGTACGTCGTATACGGCAAATACACATTAAAACCTGTCCTATCGTGGCGGTCTCTGCGGCCATCAACAGCCGGGACCCGTGGCTAATACAGGACATCCCCAATCGCGGTGATGCCCTGTATTAACCCTTCAGACGCGGCGATCAAAGCTGACCGCCGCGTCTGAAGCGAAAATGACTAACTCGGCTGCTCAGTCGGGCTGTTCGGGACCGCCGCGGTGAAATCGCGGCGTCCCGAACAGCTTACAGGACATCGGGAGGGACCTTACCTGCCTCCTCGGTGTCTGCTCCGTGCCGGGACCCCCTGCATGGCCGGCGCTCTCCTTCGTCGTCATCATGTCGTCGCGCACGTGTGTAGCGGCGTGTGTAGCGGCGTGATGGCTGCGACGGAGAGTAAGGATACCCGGCAGCAGAGACCCCAGGGACAGCAATGGAGGGAGACATCCAGGGCAGCGGTGACGGGTCCGGAGGAGCAGGGACACGTGAGTATTACCTCCTATACCAGTGGTCTTCAACCTGCAGACCTCCAGATGTTGCAAAACTACAACTCCTCGCATGCCTGGACAGCCAACGGCTGTCCGGGCATGTTGGGAGTTGTAGTTTTGCAACATCTGGAGGTCCGCAGGTTGAAGGTTCATAATCTTGATTTTCTAGATTTTCATGCTTTAAAATTGGGTGCATCTTATATGCCGGAGCATCTTACATGGCAAAAAATACGGTAGTTCCCACTTGTACCCACCTATATCAAAGTGAAGACACCAGAGCTACAGAGAGGCTAAGAGACTAAGAAGGGTAAAAATGTCACTGGAGAATGGCCTTTTTTTTTCTGCATGGATAGTGTTAAAATATTTGTGTTAAAGGGGCGCTCCAATGGAAAACATTTTTTTTTTTTATCAACAGGTGCCAGAAAGTTAAACATATTTGTAAATGACTTCTATTAAAAAAATCTTAGAAAAGAAAAGAACTTCCTTTGGAGCAAATAGTATCTAATAAGTACTGGAAGGATTAAGATTTTTTTAATACAAGTCATTTACAAATATTTTTTACTTTCTGGCACCAGTTGATTTTTAAAAAAAATGTTTTCCAGTGGAGTACCCCTTTAATCCAAGGCTTTATGTCTTTCCATTTAATGGGATAATTTTAAGTAAAAGAAACAAAAGGGGGCTCCAACATTCATTGATGTGCCTACAGCTTCTTATAGATGCTTAGATGTCTAGTAGAGTCCTCCAGAGGTCTTAGGGGCTGGTTGTTCTTGATGAACCCACATGTGCCATTTTTGATCTCCAGGTTGCTTAGTTGGAAGTGCAAACCTGGTCACTATGGTAATTTGCAATAAACTGGTATTAAAGCAATCATATAAGAGATATTGGAAATGTGGCCTACCAGGAAACACAATTCACACCACAAGCAGCATTAAGAAAACAACTTTGCATCATATGTATTTATAATGGTTTTATTATAAATAGTAAATATTTACTGCACTTTTTTTACATGAAACATATTGCAGCATCTGTTGCCGGAAATACCGACTACACACAGATAAAATTTAACTTCTTCCATCACCTCTAAGACGAAAGTGTGATCTCATCACTAACCTTACCCTAGCTAGATCCCTAATGAATTTACCCATCATTCTTGAAGGAATGTATTTTGTGCTCTACCTCGCTTCACTTGTCGAGAAAACAAAGAAATAAATAAGATTGTAAAGTTTCAACCCCCTAATATATTTTTTTTTTACATTTTCAGTATAATAAGACAATCATGTAACCCTTTTTATCGCATTCCCATTTACCAATAAAAGTCGTTCAAGGGCTAATCCATGTTTTTTGTTATTTTTATTTTCTTGACCTGTCATATACAAATGATTTATTCCTGATAAATGTGGCATACTGTAGAATGTGCGAACAAGCTCTTGTTGACTTGTTCAAACTATGTAAAAAAGAAAATTTCCTATAAAAATCCTGCACATTGCCAATGCAGCCCTTTAAGGAACACTCCAGGCAAAACTGTGTTACGCCTACTACATATTGACTATTTTTTTAATTCCTGTGTCAAACCCCGCCTCCTCATGACCTGCAGCTTAGTGGAAAGATTGTTCGGCTCTCCTATGGCTACTGCCACTGTATAAAGCAGGTTACATTAAATTAAATAAGTTGTAATACTTTAACTTAAAGGGAAACTGTTAGCCTGTTTACCCACACTAAACCCAATAAACTGGGTTATAGTGTGGGTAAACAGGAGTCCTATGATGGGTCACTTACTTTAATATGTAAAGTAGGTCCTGAGATATGTCCTTCAGAAGATCCTCTGCTAAATTCAGTTAATCACGTGCAAGAGGTGGGGCTTCGCTGGCTCAATTTACATATTCATTGTCTGTGACTCCACTTTACTAGGATGTGAAGTCACAGACAATGAATATGTAAATTCATTTGGTGAAGTCCCACCCCCTGTACGCAATTCACTGAATTCAGCAACGGATCTTCTGAGGGACATATCTCAGGACCTACTGGACATGTTCAAGTAAGTGACTCCTCATTGGACTCATGTTCACCCACATTATTTATAACCCAGTGTATTGGGTTCAGTGTTGGGGAATAGGTTGATAGTTTTCCTTTCTAGGTGTAAGCCAGAAAATGCTGATCCCAATGATCAGTATGAGCTGTAGGTCAGAGGTTGGCTTGGAAATACCATGTTCTATAATCATATAAACTAATTAGTCAAAATAACTTCCTGTAGGCAAACCCCACAATGGATTGTTCCATAACATTCAATTACCAATCCCAGCATGCCTTGCCTAAAGTTTTTGTCAAAGACATAATGGGTTTTCAAATCAAACATTTGGAAAGAAAACAATCCACAGGTGGCTTACTACCGGATTATAGAAACATACAACAGACAATATGGTGGAATGCCTTTTTACTGTATTATAAAATAGAAAGAGTGGCTTTCTTGTAGAAAATGTGAAATCAAGGTTGAGAAATTTCTTTGAAAATGAATAAACTTGCAGAAAAAATACAACCCCATTGTATTTGCAAGACATGAAAGGGATGTTGAAGTGAGGTATGTTATTGCACGTTGATTGACAGCCATGAAATCAATGTCTTTCAGTCAGAATTTGGCGCTGGGCGTTCCCCTCTCAGTTATTTTTCACGCCAAATGTATTTGCCAGTTCTTAAATGCTGGGCGTTAATCCTAGTAAAGTCTTAAAAAACATAAGACATTATTTGTCTATTTATGTGAACCCTAAATAACAAGCTGATGATCAAACTTGTGTCTGTAACATGGAATGTCTTCTATACAGTCAAATCGAGCTGCAAAGTGAGAGCGTTTCTCCATGACCAAGACCATGAGGCACAAAATCCTGTTTATTCCCTGCTCTGTGCCATTCAGAAGGCCGGGTCTGACTTAGAAAGGCTTCTCTTTAACAGCTGCCTCACCACTTTGCTAGTAATCCAAGTACAAATTTTAAAAAATGATCTCTCTCCAGCCTCTCCTGGGATCCTGGGAAAAGCTTTGACTTCCAAAGTAGAGGTTTGCTGTGGCTTCCATGCTTGGGACACATGCCCAGTCTTTAGATAAGTCACTCCAGGAGGATAGTAGGATGTCCACTTTTTTCCTTCACAGCCAGCCGATTTATAATATCTCTTATTATCCACTTCACTTGCATAAAAGAAGTCATATTCATCTACTTATTTGTCCCAGTCAAGCTCCAGTTGGTGTTGCCCATTGATGAGAATATCCATCATGTCCAACTTCTGTTTCTAACACCATCGGAGAGACAGTCATTCTATGCGATATCTGGCTTCAGATAATGAAAAGCACCTGTAGGAAACAGAGAGATGTTTAGAAGACTTAAGACCAATTCCCTTTAAGAGCCAGCCTGAACCATAGGTTGACACTGTCACATGTAATATTGGGATATCAAAGAATAGGGCTAATATTTTTATTCCCGGGACAAGTTTGACAAACGCTTCAGAATACGTGATCATATACTTTAATGACTCTTGAACTGACTTGATTAAAGACATGTGTTTTTAATATGGGGCATGCCCGTGGTTACTGCATGTCGGGCAGAACCTTCTGTTTTACCTAATGGCGGTCAGGTCTTATGTCTCAGCCCGTAATCACCTCAAGATGTCTTTGACATCACTTAAGCAAATAATTATGTAACAGATGTTTTTCAGAGAACAATCAACGGGCACCGGAGACAAAAGAGACTCAGTGAGAAAGGGAGAGTTATCAACCTTCTGTTGGAAGCCACAATGTTTCTTGTTTTGTACTTTATCTGATGGAAAGAAAGTCAACTGGTTTTAAGGGATCGGGTCATCTGCATGAATGGAAACAGTTAAACCATACTTCAAGCTTAGGAGATAATCTGTGACCTTCCAAATTTGATGCTGAAGATTGCTAAAGACTTCCTGCTTCTGAGTACTTATTGAGTAAAAGCCTGCCTATATGGCACAGATTACCTACTTATTAAGTATACTTACTCTGTCCATACTGGCTGTATTGATATCCCGTTACAGGCTCCATGCTGTATCCTGATGTGCTATAAGTTGGTGGGCAGTATGACTGAGATGTTGATAGACTATCCAATGTCTTCATGTGCTCTAGTCTCTGGCTGCAACTTGCTGACACAGCAGTGCTGGGTTCAAGACCTCCAGTTAATGGTGATAAGGCATAGTCAGTCTGAGGTTGGTGAGGCACTCCACCATGATTAGTGAGGAGACCCATTACCTGTGGAAAAGAATTGCCCATTTAGTATTCTTCATGCCTACACATGGTAATAAAAATGGCTACATGTACAGTGTACTGAGCACTTACATCCAAGTATATAAAATGAAATACATATGAGCTTAGATTAATCAATGAGTAATCAATGTTCTATCCGGTGGTAATTTAAATACAACAGTATAAAACATTTTATACTATAGATATAGTATTATTTGTACACAGATAATGAAGGGGTTAAAACATACTGTGACAGGATGTGACATAGTGGAAAGGTGTTAAGGTGGTCATTCACTTTCAATAACTCTCCTGACCTTCCCATGAACGTTCAGTATGAAGTCCACGGGCTCAGCCTTTAGTCTAAGGTATATGGGCACCTTCTCTAACCATATAATTCCCTTGGATCCAATGTGTCGGCTCATCTGCGGCAGCTCAGTCCATGCACCTTCAGGAACCCTGGACAAACTAGCGTGTGTATGCGAAGTGTCAGCTGATCTTGTATGTTTGATCACATGAAGACACCTTGGTAGGAATTTAACTCGTGAATTCTTGTGACCACAACACCTTTGTAAAGTTTGATACCTGGGCCCTAGGTAATTGGGAGTCACTGGTATTGCTATGAACGGACTAAAAAGCATTGTGTCTAAAGCTCAATCAGGTATAGAAAGCTATGCTATCCATGACTCCATAGAAAAAAACACTGTGCTAAAAGGGCTGTTGGGGGACTAACTTCTAAAAAAAATAAAAAGGCATGCAGAATGAACCCAGAGCAATTCACAAAAGAAAACATATTCCTTTTCCAAGGAACTCTAGCGTTCATGAATCTACCTGCACTGAATTAGCATGCCAATAATTTGATTTTCCTGCCAATGTCTATTTGAAAGCTAAAAAAGGAAAGGGAAGTAGCCCCAGGCTCTGGGACCCCTCTATTTTTTTGTCTTGACCTTTTCACCTGAACACAGAACTGAGGGAAGGGCACGGTCACCTCGGTCTAATCCCTTTTACTAAACTAGTGAGTATCATTTTGTTTCCGGTTCTAGAGAAGCTCTCATTTCCACAGTAAGAGATCAGGCATCAGTGTTTGCAGAAGCAGACTTCAGTAAAAATCTCTCACAAACTTGAAAGCTATCAGCCCGGCGCAAAATTGCCAGCATCCGTAACTGAGTTAATAGTGAATATATTTTCCTAAAGACAAGTATAATGTAATTAGGATCCCATTGCAAACCACATAATAGGCCAACACATCTCAAAAATGTTTCCTTAAAGCAGAACTTCTAGGAAACTAAACAGTTAAAACATTTCACCTAATGGCGAGTCAACCCTGAAGGGCTGCTCTTAGAATCTGCTGTGGAGTTTAAGTCAACACAATGGACCTATCCCAACTGTTAAGCATTATTTCCAGATCATTCACTTTAGAGTAACAGTTCAGGGGAACACAGAAAGTAACAATATAGTCCACTATAATTGGTCAACATGTATTGTCACTTTACAGTAATCGTTCCAAGAGTAATAATTGCATATAAAAAAAATATATATATAAAAAAAAAATCTTTTTCTTCCATGAAATCCATGGATTTGATGTAAAACAAAAAAAAAACTAACTATCCTTCCAAAACCATTCTTGTAGTATGATGAAAGCTGAGATCCATAATTCATAATGCACCCCATTATGTTATGACCATGTTACTAGTTTACTAGTGTGTTACGAATGTTTGCTGAGCACTAAAAAGTCTGAAACGTGTGCACGTGGCCTACAGGTGTAAATTTTTCTGTGCTGTTCTGTACAATGCATTACCCCTACCTTTTCTGGCTTGTGTACTTTCCAGTATAAGTGGGGTTAACCTTAACTTTATGCATTCTGTCCATGTTTGACCCTCACACATGTGTAGCGTGTAATTTACAGAAGCTTTCTCCACAGGAAGCCGGACACGTTGTCCTGAAGATGTCCAGAGCCCTGCTCTATTGTGATGGGAAACAGATGCAGGCCCGGTTCTAAGAAAAATGGTGCCACCTGCTCTGTGCTTTTCCCACTGCGCAGAATGGCTGTGAATTCCTTAGTCATGTTCACACGGGCATGAATCAAGTGATGGCAGGTTCTATCCTTCATACTTTTATAAGGACATCTCCATCATGTGTGTTTAATCTGGCCTACACCTCTATGGGATTTCCCAGGCTAAACAGCTAATCCTCTTCATTATAAATTCACTGCTAGCATATGCATGTGTTGGAGGGGGGGGGGGGCAGGACCCAGAACTAGATGGAGAATCTTTGATCTGTAGGAGGATGAAGCCACACCAAGACTGGTTGTTGAATGAGAAATAAGCATTGTAGGTACATACTCATACAAACATATTGTACCTAACATGAGCTATACTGACATTAATGAAAATCTACCTTAGGTTCCTATAGTAAAGGTAAATTCAAGAAACAAAAAGAACTCCAAGATTGGTTCTGTTCCAATGAAAGCAATGTTCCGTTCTTATTCAAGTAAAACCATATTTATTAGTCAAAGACAGTTTTACAGGCACATCAGAGGCAAGACGCGTTTCGGGTCACTGCGTACCCTTTCTCAATTGCAGTACAGGTAGACCGCTGCCCGATACAAGCGTGATTGAAAAGGAGAATCTACATTGTCCAATTATTATGAGTGAAGGGCTACATGTACAATCAATGTGGTAAGTATGTACTTTTTATTACAATGGGAACCTATTGGTGATGGACACCACTGTACGACATACTTTGGAGGCATCTGTTAAATGCGTACATTGGGTGCTCCTTCCAGAAAATGCACTTAATGGAAGCATTTAATGCAGTGTGAAACGAGCCTAAGCCTCATCCCCTACTGGATACATTAATTCAATCATTACTGCTCTCTCTTAGCTGAACTCAGTTCATTGTGACCCACTTGTGCTTCTCATAGAATAGCTTATGTTACACATATTAAGAAGTGGAGGCCACATTGTTCATGCAAATCATTCAGAATAAGTGTCAAAGGGCTAAAACAAATCATTAGCTATATATATTGGCCCATAACTGAGGTAACATAACAGGAAATGAAGATCATGTCCTGAAAGAGCTATCCCAGCCAAAGGTTAAAGGAAGCCTGCTCTGCACCATGTGACAGTACAATGGAAATGAATGCAGCTTATTGACTATCTCACAAAATAATCATTTACTGAATTGCTCTCTTGTATAGTGCTCAGAAAAAAGGGTATAGAATCTGCTGTTATGTACAAAAGTCTTGATGACATAAAACACCAAAATGAATAAAATATTTTCCTAAAATTTTTGTGTTTTTGTATATGTTGACCTTTCCAATTTTTTTTTTTTTTTACAGCATGTCATTTTGGTGCTGTATTGAAAATCATGATAAATTATTCTGTATTATTTTATATAGTGAAGAACAATGAAATAGAAAGATTTAAGTAGACTGTTGTATGTTATTCCCATTTCCTTCTGATTTTTGCTACTGCTATATAACATCCTTCCAAACATCTTTCCTGCTGATCCCAACATCTATCCTCCCCAAATTGCAGTATAAAATAAAGATCTGTAATGCTCACAGCCCCAATGTATATACATCTTTCTCTACAGAATGCATGAGAGCTCATCTCAACACATACTTGCAACACTGTCAAAACATAGACAGAAATCTCTACAGGTCAACCCTGGCCTACTATGGTGGTGCCCAATATTTGCTGCCTACCACGCTAAGATCTAGCAATGAATATTCATAACAACATATTTAGGACGGGATCCATACTTTTCTGCGGTAAAAGTTTCCCTTTGAATATAATCAATCCATTCTGTCCCCTTCTGTTAGGTAGCATTGTCAACAAGTATATGTTCAATAAGTAGGAGTATACTTAATTTATAGGAGCTGCAATACACAAACCTATCTTTCCATAGTCATTAATATTTAAGGTATGATGCAAGTTTTTTAAATAAAGCCAAATGTAGATATGGACTGGAAATAGAAGAAACCCAATGATATATGATAGCCTATCTGTCCATTCTTCTTTTTTAGAAGCACACAACCACAAACCCACATTCAGCATAGACTTTTCTTGATACTCTGTGTCCCAGATGCTGATGGGTAAACTGGGTGGAACATTACATCACTTTATTGGCCTATGCAGGTGGTTTCATTACATCATGAAAACATGAGCTTTCTCAATCTCTGCACATCAAATGCTGATGAAAATCATTAAATAACATTAATTGCCATATCTGCATCCCGGCTTAAGAAGTCAATCCTGAAATTTTTGTCTCTGGGCGACCATTTACAATTCCAAAAGAAAATAACAAAAATCTGAGTTATGGAGATACAGAGATACTTGAGGTTCCTTAGAGGACTCTGCTTCCTAAGCACCTCTTATAGTTTTCTATAGTCTTTTATGTTGACTACCATCCACACATTTGGTTGTAATTTCCATAAGCTTGTTTAATTTGTTGTCTTTTAGGCTTCAAAGTGTAAATAAATGTTTTATATTTTAGATTAAAAAAGGCATGGTCCTCATGTGTAGAAGACATTGCTTCCCGGCCGATCCAAATAATTAACAAAATAAATTCCAGTCCCGGCCGCCTTCTTATATGTGATACCAGAACATTGGAAAAAGATGATTATTCCATTTTAAAGTCATTCACTCCTACTGTGTGTTAAAAGCCAGAAAAGTTTAGGCTTCCTGCTAATGTGCAGTAAAAAGAAAGCAGTGAAAGTTAATTACACTTACTGTTAGAAAAGGGAGGTTTTTATGAGTTTTTTATGCCCATAGGCAGTAATGTTTATTCCATCGCATTTGACTGTGCACCCTTTTTAACTCTGGAGTCTTTGAACTTTATATTTTCACAGATTTATCACTGTCTAGCAGAGAGTAGCTCAAGCCGTCTCAAGATTCTAACCTCACGTAGAGGAGAGGGAAGAGACGCAAGTCGTTATTTTTGCTCCCCTTTGTGCCATTAAAATCTCATTTTCTGCCTATTAAGATGCCCTCTCAGTGCTAGAGCCAGGCTGATGAGTGTGTAATTGGGTATAATTGTCTTTTCACTTTTCATTTATGTCATTCTCAATATCCTTCTGTTTCCTCTCACTGCCGAGAGGAAGATGTGTTTGGGGAGGATTCATAGCTGTGAAACTGCCCCCACTTAGCCCGACAAAGAGGCCTGATTTTAATTATAGATTGCATGCCGTTCAGAGAAACTATTAGACACCTGAATATTAGTCCCTCTGATATAATAAATATCTCTGTGTTTAGACACACATTAACAATGTCAAGCCAACCTCAGGCAGCTGTGGACCGTAGTAAATTCAACCAACCTTTTGACACTCAATTACCAAGTCAATTTATTTTACTGGAATTCCCAAGTACAACACCAAAACTCTTCTGAATGAAAATTAACAGTATAATTATTGCTTTGAGAACCATATAGATTCCCAAGGTGCCGGTATTCTTTTAATTTATTGATGCTGGCATTTTTTTTTTTTTTTTTAAAGGGCCACGGAAACTAGAAATGCTCCTTATAAAAACCGTAAAAGAAGATAATTGATATCATCTCCAAATATAACACTTCAAGTAATACCATATCAAAATTCCTATACATTGCGAAACCTCTAGTATTGATCAGTCACAGTTTTTTTTTATTATTTATCTTTCCCTTCAGACCTAAATAAACAATATATTTATAATAGTCTTTACAGATCTTAGGACACAGATATACTGGTCAAACATGGTATAGATAGTTTTGTGTTCATTTTAAATATTGCCATGCCATGTACAGTACATAGTAAAACATTTTTGGAGTAAACAAGGCATGCTGTTGCTCGTGATGTGTGCTGCGTGCAAGACATTGTGAGCTTTGTTGTGCAGTTCCCTCAGACTCTTTGCCTTGTGGCCACTGTCATTTTTAACTCTAGAAATGTCTATATTATTTTGGAGGAAGAAAAACACTTGAAAGACAGCCTACCAGCCACAGCTTTTGAAGTAGCCAGTGTGGGGGTGGAGGAGGAAAAAAGGGAAGGAAATTTGCAAAACAGAATCATGTGGCTCATATAAAGAACGCTTTATGGTTCGAATTTGGCAATTTCTTCCCTTCTTGCCTCGGGTGCCCGGCCTGTTCGGTTCTGGCTCTCAGTTAAAGGAATGAAAATACTCCACTGACCTGAGGTGAAAGGCCATTGCCAATGGTGGGGTTCATGGAGTTGGAAGGCCCAGATGGGGGTACAAAGCTGTCTGTGTAACTGGAAAATCCATGCCGGCCGCTGGGCAGGCAGTAGGCCGAGCTGTTCTCAGGGTTGGAAGGAAGGCTGCTTTGGTGAACACTGCTCGGAGGGAGAGGTTGGGGTCTGTGAACCGTGCTGCTTGGATCAGACACAGCTGCAAAATAGAATAGGAATTTTCATTTTAAGATACAAAAAAAGAAATCTGTATACTCAGTATGTTGTAACATGAGAAGTCACATAGTTTTTAAAGCTATTTTATTTCTGAATATGCAACAATTTACCTTGTGGTATGGATGTAGGTTGGTAGGATGTCTCTGATAGCTGGTAGGTTGGTAGAGCTGGCATGGCAGAAGGTGGGAAAGCCCCTGGGATCAGGTGATTGAAGGCCATTAGCTGATTGGCTCCTGCTTGCTTCCTCCACCTGGCACGGCGGTTACTAAACCACACCTATTAAAAAAACATGTATAACTGTTATAAACAACAAAAGTAAATGCCCAAATACACTTATATGTAGTCTCCTTTTAGAATAGAATGACTACTGTGTATATCAGTTTATAGAGAGCAAATAAAATTCAGCTGGACATTGAGATGTCTATGTTAGGTAGGTACAGGGAAAAGGCCCAGTGTTAAGATAAGAGGCATAGAGGAGGCACACATTCTGAAGGCTTATACTGAGATGATACAAAATAATGCACAGTATTCACCATGGAAGATTCATCAACATAATTGTTGACACCTTATGGAGATTTATGGTCTGGGAAAAGGCATAATATAGGAATGAATAGAATCATATTTTATGTCTGAATTGTTTATTACTCCCTTGCAAGGCAAGACGTAGTGTCATTTGTTCTTCTATTTAACAAGGCCATACAACTGTGTAAGAGACAAATGAAAACCTTTGAGATTACGTCATTATCTAATGTCTTCAAGTGTCTTGTGGGACATCTTCTATAGTAATGACAGAATTCTACAATAATGTAAACAGATAAGATTCTTCTGCAGGGAATGGTGGGATTGTGTTTAGGGTATAGCCAGCACAACCTTCTTAGTAAATTAACTATGTGCAATGTAAAACGTCCAATTTCTTAAACTAGATGTAATTTTGATATTGCCTTTTTAATACAGTGATCCCCCCACCTACGATGGCCCCGACATATGATCATTTCAACATACGATGGCCTCTCAGAGGCAATCGTATGTTGAAGGCAGCATCAACATACAATGCTTTTATATGTCAGGGCCATCGCATAAACAGCTATCTGGCAGCACAGACTGCTTCAGCTGCCACTGGATAGCCATTTAATGTGCCACGTGTGCTCCAGTAGGTGTTACTCACCTGTTCCCGACGTTCCGGACCGTCCTCTTCATGCTCCGCTGCATGGTCATCGCTCTCCTTCGTCGTCATCACGTCGCCGCGCACGCTGTCCCGTCATCTAATAGGAGCGGTGTACACATAGACATGATGACGGCAATGGAAAGCGACGATCCAGGACAGCGGTGACGGTCCGGAGAGGCGAGGACACGTGAGTATAACTTTCTATATTATTACTGCACGGATCCCTCAACATACGATGGATTCAAGTAACGATGGTTCATTTGGAACGAATTACCATCGTATGTTGAGGGATCACTGTATATGTTTTCTTGACTCAGCATGATATTTGATATTTTCACTATGCAGTTTTTTATGCAGATGTATTTTTGTTAAGAAAAGAGCGTTCCAGCTGATCCAGTTCCAGTGCTTTTTCAATACATTTTGAGTAACCTATCAAAAAAAGGAAAATATACCCATGGACACAAAACGCATGATAGCAAATTATCAGTCAGTTCAGTAAAACAACTTTTTAGCAGCGTTGTGGGTCCATGAAAGAATCACCAGCCAGTTTTACTGGTCTTGTGAGGCTGCATTGTCCCTTTAATAAAAAGCACCAACAAGGAATGAGAAAGTCTGTATGGTAAATTAACTCCTTCCCTGCTGCTGTAATACGATGCACTGTGCACCTCTCAAGCAGCAAAAAGGTCCTGACTGACAGTGATATGCCGCTTCATGCTGTGCTCATTTCAAGACCCATATGTTAGATGTTCAGGGGAATTTGTTAGACTGTAGATCATGGTAATAGTGTGACAGGTTATGAGTCTCAAGGGATCTGAGGAAGCCATAAGGAATGTTGTGAAGTCAGAGGGTTAAAGACACATTATAACAGCTGGAAAAAGCCTCTTGCATTTGCCTGGTAAGGGTCATCGACTTACGAAAATAAATGCTCTTGGAAAAACAACAACATTTATTACTTGTGTTAACATGATCACTTTTAATCCCCTATTTTGCCCTGCATTTTTTTACCATCCTTCTATGAGTGAAAACATGGAAACAAATGCGCATGTAATTTGGATTTGTTGTGGAACGAGACTAAAGGATGATCTTCTGCATAAAGAAATACACCCAATTTGTACTGTACCCCTGTTCTGAGATCGGAACAGGCCCAATAAAATTGACTAAGCGAGATAAAATAAATCTGGATAAAACCGTATATTGATCGAGGAACAGTAGTAACATGGATGACTTCTGTTACATTTACAGAGATGATACCCCTAATTGTTTTTGTGGGCTGGATAAATGGAAGTGTGTTCATTACCTGTACTCGGGCCTCGGTTAGCTTGGCTCTTTGAGCAAGTTCTTCCCTAGTGTAAATATCAGGATAGTGAGTCCTCTCAAACGCTCTCTCTAGTTCCTCCAGCTGTTCAGCCGTGAATGTGGTCCTGCTTCTTCGCTGCTTCCTTTTCAAAGGGAGGTCTGGTTCAGAGTCAATGTCAGAACCCTCTTCAGAGTGGGGGGATGAAGGAGCTGAAAAGGACCAGATCACACAGGTCAACACCTAAAGTACTTAGACATGTCAAGGTGAACAGGAATTACAAAATAAGTAAAGATTGACAGCACTAAATCATGACATACACTATGGATGAAAGCCATACTTTGTTGATACATATTGTTCATGGTTATTTAGTGGTTGGCTATATTGGAAAGAAAAGTAGTTTTTCAATCAAAGGCAATGAAGGACCTTAAGAATCATCTCTGGTGGAAATCTGTTGTGAGACAGAAGACCAGCGTCTATCAAGTTTGTTTCTTTTAGACCATGGGAAAGAAAACAGTGACTTTTTAACTTAAACTTGGCTAAACTTATGTTATGGCCTTACAAAACAAACAGGAACTTTGTAGTAAAGCCCAGCGGAGAAACTATAACATCATAGTATCTGGCTTTGTACTTTAAAATAGGCACCAGGGAGGAAATTTGGCCAGAGGTTATTCTTCAATCCACTAAGCTGTTATTTATCATTCAATTTTACCAAAACCCTTATGGTATGTCCTACATCATTGCTTGTCCCAAGCTGGGGCCTTTGTTATCCTAGTCAGTATGTTACAGTATAATGATATATGACAGGTATGTCAACATAATGTCTATTACCAGCTCGGATATTAGCAGAGTAAGTAATGAATTTTTAAAGTAATCGCCACGTAATGATACCATATATACTCAATTTACATAAATACATAATAATAATTATTGCTGCATAGATTAACATTGCCTACAAGAGCCATTGTACTTCTCATTATAAATGTGAAAGATTCTCTTAATTGTGTCTTAAAGCAAAAATCCTTTCATTTTCGTCTTGCTTGGGATACTTTCAATTATAGAAACTCATGTGACCAGTGACTTATGACACTGAGCTGTAGTACTGTGCACACAAAGATTTCCTAGGGCTACAGCCTAGGTCACGAGGGGTGATGGGACATGGGAGCAGTCTCTAATTCTGGAACTTCTTTTAATTAAACTTCAGAGCCAGGCCAATGCTGCCACTTATTCTTAAAAGGCAGAACTTTGTAATCCGGCCGGGCTGGCTTTAGATAACTTTTCTGCCCTTGATCTCATTGTTAACAAAATCCCTATTCTAAGCCACAGTCTCGAGAGCACGATTTTACCCATTGCTTGCCACAAGGATTCAGAAAGGAACCAACGGCTTTTTCCGTGCAACTAGCAAGCCAAATGTAATCTATGAAAATTATGGTGTAAAGGATAATCCAGTATTATCATGAAAAATATTAAGGGTTTCAATAATGGTAGGTTTATAGAAATCCACAAAAAAAGAAACAACATTTACACTCAAAGTTTAAAGTGATTTACAGAACTGTATAGAATTATAAGATCCTTACAATAATACTTACTATTATTATCATACATTCTATTAAAAATATAAGAAGACCAATACAAATCTGCTTACAACAGAACAATCATAATCCTTATTCTACAAATTTTAGCTTGATTACAGAATATTTTACTTTTTCTGTATTAATAAGTCTTGAAAAAACGGCCACTAAATCAATTGGTGTTACGCCGAGCGCTCCGGGTTCCCGCTCCTCCCCGGAGCGCTCGCTTCTCCCCCTCCGCTGCAGCGCTCCGGTCACGTCCTCTGACCCGGGGCGCTGCGATCCTGCTGTCAGCCGGGATGCGATTCGCGATGCGGGTAGCGCCCGCTCGCGATGCGCACCCCGGCTCCCCTACCTGACTCGCTCCCCGTCTGTTCTGTCCCGGCGCGCGCGGCCCCGCTCCCTAGGGCGCGCGCGCGCCGGGTCTCTGCGATTTAAAGGGCCACTGCGCCGCTGATTGGCGCAGTGGTTCCAATTAGGGTTATCACCTGTGCACTTCCCTTTATTACCTCACTTCCCTTGCACTCCCTTGCCGGATCTTGTTGCCTTAGTGCCAGTGAAAGCGTTCCTTGTGTGTCCCTTGCCAGTGTTTCCAGACCTTCTGCCGTTGCCCCTGACTACGATCCTTGCTGCCTGCCCCGACCTTCTGCTACGTCCGACCTTGCTTCTGCCTACTCCCTTGTACCGCGCCTATCTTCAGCAGCCAGAGAGGTGAGCCGTTGCTAGTGGATACGACCTGGTCACTACCGCCGCAGCAAGACCATCCCGCTTTGCGGCGGGCTCTGGTGAAAACCAGTAGTGGCTTAGAACCGGTCCACTAGCACGGTCCACGCCAATCCCTCTCTGGCACAGAGGGTCCACTACCTGCCAGCCGGCATCGTGACAGTAGATCCGGCCATGGATCCCGCTGAAGTTCCTCTGCCAGTTGTCGCCGACCTCACCACGGTGGTCGCCCAGCAGTCACAACAGATTGCGCAACAAGGCCAACAGCTGTCTCAACTGACCGTTATGCTACAACAGTTGCTACCACAGCTTCAGCAGTCATCTCCTCCGCCAGCTCCTGCACCTCCTCCGCAGCGAGTGGCCGCTCCTGGGATACGCTTATCCTTGCCGGATAAATTTGATGGGGACTCTAAGTTTTGCCGTGGCTTCCTTTCCCAATGTTCCCTGCATCTGGAGATGATGTCGGACCTGTTTCCCACTGAAAGGTCTAAGGTGGCTTTCGTAGTCAGTCTTCTGTCCGGAAAAGCCCTGTCATGGGCCACACCGCTCTGGGACCGCAATGACCCCGTCACTGCCTCTGTACACTCCTTCTTCTCGGAAATCCGAAGTGTCTTTGAGGAACCTGCCCGAGCCTCTTCTGCTGAGACTGCCCTGTTGAACCTGGTCCAGGGTAATTCTTCCGTTGGCGAGTATGCCGTACAATTCCGTACACTTGCTTCAGAATTGTCCTGGAATAATGAGGCCCTCTGCGCGACCTTCAAAAAAGGCCTATCCAGCAACATTAAAGATGTTCTGGCCGCACGAGAAATTCCTGCTAATCTACATGAACTTATTCACCTAGCCACTCGCATTGACATGCGTTTTTCTGAAAGGCGTCAGGAACTCCGCCAAGATATGGACTCTGTTCGCACGAGGCGTTTCGTCTCCTCGGCTCCTCTCTCCTCTGGTCCCCTGCAATCTGTTCCTGTGCCTCCCGCCGTGGAGGCTATGCAGGTCGACCGGTCTCGCCTGACTCCCCAAGAGAGGACACGACGCCGTATGGAGAACCTCTGCCTGTACTGTGCTAGTACCGAACACTTCCTGAGGGATTGTCCTATCCGTCCTCCCCGCCTGGAAAGACGTACGCTGACTCCGCACAAGGGTGAGACAGTCCTTGATGTCTACTCTGCCTCTCCACGTCTTACTGTGCCTGTGCGGATGTCTGCCTCTGCCTTCTCCTTCTCTACAGTGGCCTTCTTGGACTCTGGTTCTGCAGGAAATTTTATTTTGGCCTCTCTCGTCAACAGGTTCAACATCCCAGTGACCAGTCTCGCCAGACCCCTCTACATCAATTGCGTAAATAATGAAAGATTGGACTGTACCATACGTTTCCGCACGGAGCCCCTTCTTATGAGCATCGGATCTCATCATGAGAGGATTGAACTTTTGGTCCTCCCTAATTGCACCTCGGAGATTCTCCTTGGACTTCCCTGGCTTCAACTTCATTCCCCAACCCTGGATTGGTCCACTGGGGAGATCAAGAGTTGGGGGTCCTCTTGTTCCAGGAACTGTCTAAAACCGGTTCCCAGCAACCCTTGCCGTGACTCTGTGGTTCCTCCAGTAACCGGTCTCCCTAAGGCCTATATGGACTTCGCGGATGTTTTCTGCAAAAAACAAGCTGAGACTCTACCTCCTCACAGGCCTTATGATTGCCCTATCGACCTCCTCCCGGGTACTACTCCACCCCGGGGCAGAATCTATCCTCTCTCTGCCCCAGAGACTCTTGCCATGTCCGAATACGTCCAGGAGAATCTAAAAAAGGGCTTTATCCGTAAATCCTCCTCTCCTGCCGGAGCCGGATTTTTCTTTGTGTCCAAAAAAGATGGCTCCCTTCGTCCTTGCATTGACTACCGCGGTCTTAATAAAATCACGGTTAAGAACCGCTACCCCTTACCCCTCATCTCTGAACTCTTTGATCGCCTCCAAGGTGCCCACATCTTCACTAAATTGGACTTAAGAGGCGCCTATAACCTCATCCGCATCAGAGAGGGGGACGAGTGGAAAACGGCATTTAACACCAGAGATGGACACTTTGAGTATCTGGTCATGCCCTTTGGACTGTGCAATGCCCCTGCCGTCTTCCAAGACTTTGTCAATGAAATTTTTCGTGATCTGTTATACTCCTGTGTTGTGGTATACCTGGACGATATCCTAATTTTTTCTGCCAATCTAGAAAAACACCGCCAGCATGTCCGTATGGTTCTTCAGAGACTTCGTGACAACCAACTCTATGCCAAGATTGAGAAATGTCTGTTTGAATGCCAATCTCTTCCTTTTCTAGGATATTTGGTCTCTGGCCAGGGACTACAGATGGATCCAGACAAACTCTCTGCCGTCTTAAATTGGCCACGCCCCTCCGGACTCCGTGCTATCCAACGCTTTTTGGGGTTCGCCAATTATTACAGGCAATTTATTCCACATTTTTCTACCATTGTGGCTCCTATCGTGGCTTTAACCAAGAAAAATGCTGATCCCAAGTCTTGGCCTCCTCAAGCAGAGGACTCCTTTAAGCGACTCAAGTCTGCCTTTTCTTCGGCTCCCGTGCTCTCCAGACCTGACCCTTCCAAACCCTTCCTATTGGAGGTTGATGCCTCCTCAGTAGGAGCTGGAGCTGTTCTTCTACAAAAAAATTCTTCCGGGCATGCTGTCACTTGTGGTTTTTTCTCTAGGACCTTCTCTCCAGCGGAGAGGAACTACTCCATCGGGGATCGAGAGCTTCTAGCCATTAAATTAGCACTTGAGGAATGGAGGCATCTGCTGGAGGGATCAAGATTTCCTGTTATTATCTACACCGACCACAAGAACCTCTCCTACCTCCAGTCGGCCCAACGGCTGAATCCTCGCCAGGCCCGGTGGTCTCTGTTCTTTGCCCGATTTAATTTTGAGATTCACTTTCGTCCTGCCGATAAGAACATTAGGGCCGATGCTCTCTCTCGTTCCTCGGATGCCTCAGAAGTTGATCTCCCTCCGCAACACATCATTCCACCTGACTGCCTGATCTCCACTTCTCCTGCCTCCATCAGGCAGACTCCTCCAGGAAAGACCTTTGTTTCTCCACGCCAACGCCTCGGAATCCTCAAATGGGGTCACTCCTCCCATCTCGCAGGTCATGCGGGCATCAAGAAATCTGTGCAACTCATCTCCCGCTTCTATTGGTGGCCGACTCTGGAGACGGATGTTGGGGACTTTGTGCGAGCCTGCACTATCTGTGCCCGGGATAAGACTCCTCGCCAGAAGCCCGCTGGTTTTCTTCATCCTCTGCCTGTCCCCGAACAGCCTTGGTCTCTGATTGGTATGGATTTTATTACTGATTTACCCCCTTCCCGTGGCAACACCGTTATTTGGGTGGTCGTTGATCGATTCTCCAAAATGGCACATTTCATCCCTCTTCCTGGTCTTCCTTCTGCGCCTCAGTTGGCTAAACAATTTTTTGTACACATTTTTCGTCTTCACGGGTTGCCCACGCAGATCGTCTCGGATAGAGGGGTCCAATTCGTGTCTAAATTCTGGAGAGCTCTCTGTAAACAACTCAAGATTAAATTAAATTTTTCCTCTGCATATCATCCCCAGTCCAATGGACAAGTAGAAAGAATTAACCAGATCCTGGGTGATTATTTGCGACATTTTGTTTCCTCCCGCCAGGATGACTGGGCAGATCTCCTTCCATGGGCCGAATTCTCGTATAACTTCAGGGTCTCTGAATCTTCCTCCAAATCCCCATTTTTCGTGGTGTACGGCCGTCACCCTCTTCCCCCCCTCCCTACCCCCTTGCCCTCTGGTCTGCCCGCTGTGGATGAAATTTCTCGTGACCTTTCCATTATATGGAGAGAGACCCAAAATTCTCTCTTACAGGCTTCTTCACGCATGAAGAGATTCGCGGATAAGAAAAGAAGAGCTCCCCCCGTTTTTTCCCCTGGAGACAAGGTATGGCTCTCCGCTAAATATGTCCGCTTCCGTGTCCCTAGCTACAAGTTGGGACCACGCTATCTTGGTCCTTTCAAAATTTTGTCTCAAATTAATCCTGTCTCTTATAAACTTCTTCTTCCCCCTTCTCTTCGTATCCCTAATGCCTTTCACGTCTCTCTTCTCAAACCACTCATCCTCAACCGTTTTTCTCCCAAATCTGTTCCTCCCACTCCTGTTTCCGGCTCCTCGGACGTCTTCTCGGTCAAGGAGATTTTGGCTGCCAAAAAGGTCAGAGGAAAAAATTTTTTTTAGTAGACTGGGAGGGTTGTGGTCCTGAAGAGAGATCCTGGGAACCTGAGGACAACATCCTTGACAAAAGTCTGCTCCTCAGGTTCTCAGGCTCCAAGAAGAGGGGGAGACCCAAGGGGGGGGGTACTGTTACGCCGAGCGCTCCGGGTTCCCGCTCCTCCCCGGAGCGCTCGCTTCTCCCCCTCCGCTGCAGCGCTCCGGTCACGTCCTCTGACCCGGGGCGCTGCGATCCTGCTGTCAGCCGGGATGCGATTCGCGATGCGGGTAGCGCCCGCTCGCGATGCGCACCCCGGCTCCCCTACCTGACTCGCTCCCCGTCTGTTCTGTCCCGGCGCGCGCGGCCCCGCTCCCTAGGGCGCGCGCGCGCCGGGTCTCTGCGATTTAAAGGGCCACTGCGCCGCTGATTGGCGCAGTGGTTCCAATTAGGGTTATCACCTGTGCACTTCCCTTTATTACCTCACTTCCCTTGCACTCCCTTGCCGGATCTTGTTGCCTTAGTGCCAGTGAAAGCGTTCCTTGTGTGTCCCTTGCCAGTGTTTCCAGACCTTCTGCCGTTGCCCCTGACTACGATCCTTGCTGCCTGCCCCGACCTTCTGCTACGTCCGACCTTGCTTCTGCCTACTCCCTTGTACCGCGCCTATCTTCAGCAGCCAGAGAGGTGAGCCGTTGCTAGTGGATACGACCTGGTCACTACCGCCGCAGCAAGACCATCCCGCTTTGCGGCGGGCTCTGGTGAAAACCAGTAGTGGCTTAGAACCGGTCCACTAGCACGGTCCACGCCAATCCCTCTCTGGCACAGAGGGTCCACTACCTGCCAGCCGGCATCGTGACAATTGGATGAACGTGAGTCACGATCAACCATCACGGAATACTGTTTTATTAATACTTTGTGTTTGAGGGACATTACTGTACAGAAGGCAGGAGGTGGGTTCTTACAGTGGCCCAGATTTACTGAACTTTTAACAATTTCATTGTACTGTACCGGGTGAGCAGTATGGTGGGGCCGCCCAATTTATATCGATCAAAAAGAGTTACACCAGAAGCCATGTTTTGAGATGAAGTGTCACATTCCGAATACAAGAACTTATGTTACACAGGACATAACTCCTCTTGCCAGGCTTCAGTAAATGACACCCAGCTTTTGTGGTCTTTTAGGATTTTTTTGTTGACTTACTTGGTTTGTCTTTGTTGGGGCCCCCGAGAAATGGCCTGTGGCTGGGGCCTTTTCTACCAATTTCCACGCTCCATCTGTGGTATCCATTAACTGAGTCTATACCAGCATTCAGGCCTCTGACACCTGCCTGGCAGGGAGTAGCATACACAAAGAAAACTGGACTGGAAAAAGGGGGAAGGAATGGAAAGTTTCTTTTTTTTTGGGTGGAATGGGGGAGGCTGAAGAGGAGGGTGTGAAATGAGCTCACAGTAGGGGTTAATCCAAGACCCTCTTCTCTAGATCATTTAGCACCTGGAGTTGTAACCCCACCCTGTACTCCACAAAACAACATTTATCATGAGCCCCTACTATAGACATCAAGAGGCTAGAGAGCATAGCACCTAGTGAAATGACTTATTCACATAGTGACACTATGAAATGCTAATGGATTTATTTTTTTAATTTTCAGTTTTATGGAAAAAATTATAAAATATGGAATGTATCACTTCCCCAGTTGAATTGCATTGATATGGCATTAAAATCATATTATTTAATAATATGATAAGTTCTGGAATATATCCATTTCTTATTGAAATTGCACATTAATTGGGATAAAAAATAAAAAAAATATTTAATTTTGAAATTTTGGTTCCATATTATTGTAATAGTATCGTATAAATGATATGTGTAGGTCAAAATAGCATTTCCATAGTTGCTAGAACAGGTTTTGGATATTGTAAATTATTTCCAGAATATATGCCAATTTATTCTTTAAAATGATCCATTCCCAGCAATAAAATTCTTCTAAAGCATATAAAGGCTTTACAAATTGATACATTTAACTGTTTTATTTTAACATATAAAATATAAAGTATTCTGTTGACAGTAAACAATATGAATATTTTTTTAATATTTAATATCTTTTTTTAGAATCATTTTTTATAGTAAGTGTATTGCGTGCAGAACAATTTAGAATAAATCAAAATGTTCTTGTTGTTTTAATGGCAAATCCAAAATATTTAATTGCATTTATCGATATTATATTTAATTGCATTTATCGATATATATAGATTTGTAGAGGTACACCTTAAGAATTCTCCCCTTCTGGTGGATGTGATGTCTGCTGCCAGTTTCCTTTTCTTAACAGAACAGTGCTGAGTGTCTAAAGCAAGCCCAATTTTATGTGAATGAGCACAGTGCTCAGGGTGTCTAGGAAAGCTCCATTGATCCTGTCCACACAAATAACCATAGTTCTGTCTATTTTTCATGGTGGCGACAAATTTCATGGAAATCGTCAACCGTGAAAATATTATTTCACTGAGAAAAACCATGAAATTGTGAAAATCCTGCATTGTTACATATAAATTTAATGAGCTATTGATATTTTTCACCAGTTAGGAAGTCAAAAGGAGGAAGATAAATTAAACATTAACTCAAAACATTCCAAAGAACAAATGGCTAAAATTTTTATTTCTGGAAAAAAAAATATGCAAGCACCAAAGTTCAACACATGAACTTTAACTTCTCAACCTTGGATGTGATACTACAACCTATACTGCAGCAATTTTGATAATTGCCGATGTGATTTATATAATTCATAATCTTGCATATTGTGGTATCATCTTTTTACCACACTGTAGTTTTTTTTTTTTTTTTCTTGGTTTTGTTTTGTAGGTTTGTTTGTTTTTACTTTGTTTTCTTGCTGGGTTTGTGTTATTTTTCCGCATGTGCTAGACTAGTTGTTAAATATATACATCTCAGGATGGATGAGGACACAATGAAGTGAGAGTTTTAGCTCATTAAATTTCAGGTCCACCCCAAACTTTTGTTTACAGTTGTAGGAAGAGTATATTATTGACTATATAGCCCAAGCGGCTACCTTATCAAGACTCCCCCATCATCATGTCCAGTGGGAGCTGTTAATGAACTGGGTAATTGAGCTTGTGACATGTGTTACCAAAACAAAACAATAGGAAGAGGAGACAAATGGCCATTTTATTTGGCGATTAGAGGCTGGACCAGGCTTTCAGAGAGTCTCCACTAAGTAACTGTCTGAATACATAAAACAGTGAATTGAGGCCCAACAGCTGCACAGACAATAATGGGGAAGTGACAGCCCCAGCCCCATCTGTGCTTAACATTTTGTTAAAAGAAATTACTTGACTAAGAAGGCAAAACGTACAGCTGCCCCCAAACACTGTCTAACAAGTACCAGGGCTTCCTCAAACTATTTAATGCACAACATAACAATACCGCTTAACCCCTGCTATGCTGAGGCTAATGCAGGTTACATAAACGTCAGGCACTGGGCACAAAGTACATCCAGGATTCTTGATTAAAAAAAATTTCAGACACTACGTAATATATAATGCAATGTCTTCAAAATGCAACGTCTTGGTATACAGTACTTGTAAAATTCTGCCACAATCTGCTTCTATCTGTAGACATACTTTAGGTTATTTACAGGTTATAACGTTTTTTCATATAATTGACGATATGACTTAGTTTCCCTCCATCATGATAGGAAAATTCTGGCGGGAATGTGATTCCAGAACCGATCCCATTGTTCTCTATGGGATCGTTCTTGGCATCCAGTTGAAATGCCAGACTGGTCCAAAATCGGAAGAGGTTGCTTTTCTATCTGGCTTGAAACTTTTTTAGTAAAAAATTGCTAAAAAGGCCGATGACAATTGACAATTATTGCATCAGTTTTGACATCAGCTGTTGTCATGTTTTTTTACAAAAAAATGTATTCTGATGGATTTGATATATGTGAACCCAGCCTTACTAGTGCCTTTTTTGTATTATGAGGAAAGAATCCCATGGGATTATATCACTGGATCCAAAAAATTAAATTTACAATTATTAATTTACAAAGGGTCATTACCTGTTTTCTGTCTGGATCATGGACAAGTTCGGCATTTGAACTAAAATGCTACATGCCAGGAACAATTCATTAGTTTGTCTCTGGAGTTTTTAGATTGCCAGATATATGGTAAAAATCCCCAAGCCCCAGTTTTCCTTTTCAGATTATTTATGAGTAATTCTGTACTCCCATTTCTTAGTTATGTATCGGTGGCAACCAATATGGCATTCATTACTGCTTTTATAAGGTAGTCTGACAACTTTTACAAACTTCCAAATAGTAGGTATGTATTACTATCCCCCCCCCCCCCACCCCACACCACCACTCTAATTTTGCATCTTGAATGAACTGATCTACCATTCTTAGAATGTAAAATAAGCTTTGTGATAAGAAACTGTAATCCAAATGATAACTTAAAGGGGTACTCCGGTGAAAACCTTTTTTCTTTTAAATCAACTTGGGCCAGAAAGTTAAACAGATTTGTAAATTACTTCTATTAAAAAATATTATTCCTTCCTGTACTTATTAGCTGCTGAATACTACAGAGGAAATTCTTTTCTTTTTGGAATTCTCTCTGATGACATCACGAGCACAGTTCTCTCTGCTGACGTCATTATAATAATAATAATAACTCTTTATTTATTGTTGTCCTTAGTGGGATTTGAACCCAAGGCCCCAGCGCTGCAAGGCAGCAGTGCTAACCACTGAGCCACCATGCTGCCCTTAGCATACAGCTGCTGTCAGATGTCATCAGTGTTCCAAAAAGAAAGGAATTTCCTCTGTAGCATTCAGCAGCTAATTAGTACTGGAAGGATTAAGATTTTTTAATTGAAGTAATTTACAAATCTGTTTAACTTTCTGGTACCAGTTGATTTAAAAGAAAAAAGGTTTTCACCGGAGTACCCCTTTAAGGAGATATATCAATTTCTTTATTCTCGACATTCATTTTTTATTTATATTGAACATGCTGTTTAAATATGGGAAATATTTATTATGTAAGAAAAGTCATAATGATGTCATCATCTCGTAAAAATAACCAAAAATGAAAAAAATTAAATCAGAACAAATTTAATAAAATAATAAAAACAGCAATCTGTCCGAACAATAACTTCTTAGTACTTGCCCTTACTATATACAATCTTATTACGTCGCAGGACCATGTGAGGGAGATGTAATCATCACGTTTCTCATTTGTACGCCCAAGGCAATTCGGGTGACATGACTGCTCTTTCTTATAGGTACTAAATGTTTCAGTGAATGAAGCTACTGTCTAGGCTCTACAACGTTTCGTGCAAAGCTTCGTTTATAATAAAAATGTATTTGTCTACATAAATATTAATATTCACAAATATTCACAGCGTGGCATTATAAGGCTGTGTGACATGGTTTGGATACTTTTGGACACTATTAATAGTTCCTATTATACTTTTACAAGAAGCCTATGATTCCTAAAAGGCACATAAGTAATTTTTAGAAAAGCCGCATCTTTTAAGTGAATGCATTTGTTGTACATGTTTTTTTTTTTTTTCAAACCCTTTATGTCATCTGTCTTTATAAATAGCCTTTTCTTCCCTTTTATAACTAAAACTAAGTATTTTGTTTTGAACATCATTCAGTGAGAGTCCATTTCAGGACATCTAAAAAAAAGCACAACAATTGGACTAGGAATGTGTTACTGACCCAAAGATAAACTTTGACCCTGAGCTCAGTGATCAGGCATCTTAAAATGCCTTGTCCCTTTTAATAGACTACCGCTTTACTTTCACAACCCACAAGCTGACATGCATTTAATATACATCTCCCAATGCCCTTTGGTTTGGCTATAAGAACCTCTGACCTCTCTATAGCAGAATTCCTTTGCTCTCATTGAATAACACATTAACCAATTCTGCTCATCCACACCAAGAATACAATACATTATTGATGCCTGCGCATGTCAAACCCAGATGGCATCAAGCAGAATAACATCTAACGCTCAGGATGGGAAGAATAATGGTAAAATGTTGTCTGTGACTCAAAGTGGCTTGAAACTTTTCTTTAATGCAGCTCTTATTAAAATTATGATATATCAGTTATATGTCCAACTCATGAACACATGCGAAAATCTTAAGGGTTAATCGTTAAATGCAAGCACCTAAAAGCTTAATGCTACCAAAATTATTCTCAATACAATGCGAAACAAATAGCATGGCAGATAGATTAGATAGATAGACCAAAGAAGTAAACGATGTGGTCTGTAGAACTTACAATACTTTATTTTAACAAGATTTTTTAATAGGATTTTGCCATTGTTAAATAGAAGAAAATTCTAGTGCACCGACGTGTTTCGAACACAAATGTTCTTAATCAGATTACATAGATAAATAAATTATTGATTGGTAGATAGATAGATATAGTATAGATAGATGGATAGATCACACAATCTAATTTTCCAACATAAAGTATATGCAGAATAGGGCAAACTGTAATATAGGCTGGGTTCACATATATCAGTTTCATGGGTCAGTAGTTTTTTGGGGGGTCAAAAACTGACCCCAACTGATGTCACAGCTGTTGCAAGGGTTTTTGACATGTTCTTCTGCAAAACTTTCAGAGCCAAAGAGAAAGATGTTGCAAGATGTATTTTCAGGACCAGTCCAGCGTCCCCACTGACACGAACAATGACATGATCTATCCCACTGAGAAGAATGGGATCGGTTTAAGCATCCTTTTACCTCCAATGTTTTAGAGGGAAACTGGCTATGGCCTGTACCAAGGATTTTTTTTTCCGCCATCATTTTCATCAATGTTCCCAATTGTTGCATGCATGATATCTGATCTGCGCACCGGTATGTTTCCATTCTTGCAGTCAGTGAAATCTAAAGACGTGGAATAACTGCTTAACAATAACACGCATGTCTTAGTAATAATACATTTTTAAACTGACCACAAAGGAAAATGTTTCAGGCCATTCAGAGTATTATGGCCCGGCCTGAGACTTATATTTCAGTAATGTGAACTGAAGCTTTCACTAAACCGAGAAGTGGAATGACTCTGCAGTTCTTTACATGATGTTTCATTGTGTTCACACACACTATGCCTTGCAGTTAGGGTTCATGAAAGAAAAGCTCCATATTAATTTATATATATATATATATATATATATATATATATATATGTATATATATATATATATATATATATATATATATAGATACATATATATATAGATAGATAGATAGATATGTTATAAACTTGCACAAAAATTACTTGCATAAGGCATTTTTTCCCAACCAGTGTGCAAAACTACAACTCCCAGCATACCCGGACAGCCTTTGGCTGTCCGGGCATGCTGGGAGTTGTAGTTTTGCAACAGCTGGTGGCACATTAGTTGGGAACACTGATCTAAGATAATGCTTTTGCATTTGATTCAAGGTAGACTAGTTCGATATCTGTTGGACAGATATTATTCTAGTTGCCCCCTGCCCTAACCTCCTTCCCCATAAATCCATAAGATTCTTTCTTACAATTTTAATCCATAATTTGCACAACCCGTCCTTCCATGGCAGCTTAGGCAGCTGCACACTCCACCTAACCCTCATTTACATTTGTTGCTGGTGGATACTGTCAGTAGGCTTTAGGCCTTACAATGACCATCCACACATCACACACCCTATGTCATGCTGCTGTAAATGATGGTTATATTCGCGGAGGGCTCCTGCAGGGTAGCAGAAGGGGAATTACATTTCTTATAGCCCTGCAGGAATATTTAAATGGGGGGGGGGGGGGGGATTTATAATTTGCAACTTTTTAACCCCTTTTTTGAGCCTGCACTTTTTTCTTATACGCCAATTCCAATAGTGCAAAACGAATCCTACTGTTGCGTGATGGTATTATACATTTGCATATTTGCAGTTTTTTATCTCGTTAGATTTTTAGGCTAGGTGTCTGCCATTTTTGAGCCAAAGTCAGAAGTGGATCCAGAATGAAGGAGAGGTAGAAGTCCTTCCTTTATATTTACCATTCCTTTTGAATACACTTCTGTCTTTGGCCCAAAAACTGCAGCGGCAGAATGCCCAAAAAATGCCAGAAAAAAATCTGTGTGAAAACATAGCCTTATGCTTATCTTCTATTTATTGAATGGAGTAGATTTGCCCCCAAAATTTGGCAACTTTGAAAAAAATAGAGGCATATCATAAATGTCTAAAAAAAACAAAAACATAACACTTAAACCCCCCCCCCCCCCCCCCCCCCCAAGAAACGAAAATAAAAAGTACGGAAAAAGTTTGCAAAAAAAGGCGCACATTTTACAAATGTATTTAACATGTGAAGGGCAAAAAATGTGCCAGAAAATATGAGTAAAAAGTGTTTTTTGACAATTAGAAATTTTTGGATGAACAACTCCTTTATATAAGTTTAAATGTGAAATATCAAATATGAATTTAGAATTTTTTTATTAATATTTGCTATTGTTTTTTGAATGAAATGTACTCGATAGAGTATTCCATATGTATTCTACAGAGTTTTTTTTTTATTTTACATTTAAAGGATAACAATTGAAACATTGTTTCTCTAAGTTACATTTCTAAAGTCATTCTCTATGGGAATACAAGTGTCTAGGTTCACTTCCAGCTCATACGCTATGGCATAATTAAAATGTGTATGTATCACCCTTCTAAGCGGGGGGGGGGACATATAATACAATTAATTCCAGCTTGTGGCTTTCCCAAGATAATTGGGTACGTTTACAGAGCCGAGCCTTGGTGCTTCTAACACTCGTTCACACTACATGATTGACAAGTCTGTGTCTGGCTACTCCATTAACAGTATCATTTTGTTGCCTTTTGCAGTTTGCTTGGCTAATACTCTGGACAAAAAGGGGCTGTTTCTTTGGCCCTTTTTTCTACTTGACCTTCCCCTGGCTCATTCTCTTTGAGCCTCTCAAAACTGCCTTGAAAAGGCAAGCTGAATGAGCGCAGTCCATCAGAGCGCCAGGTTCATCCCTCTCCCTGCCCTCAATACTCCACTTCAAAGATGGGTGCATTCTTTAATTGGCCTTTGAATTGATACCAAAGGGTCACAATGCGAGTGGCAAAAAAGAAAGAGGCCTTATTGAAACAAAGCCCCTGCATTCACTTGCAGATAAGCACGTTTTAATGCTTCAACGACCACCACTGTTAAAGGCTTTATTGAAGACTAGGCCTTTTGAAGGCAGCTAAGGCAAGAAGAAAAAAAAAGATTTTTTTTCCTTAAGAGATGATTAGTTCAAACAAACAAAAGTAAACAAGGAACTACAAGAGCAAAACAACACAAACTTCCCAGACAAATACACAGAAGTAACACAAATAAGGAGATAATGACTTAAATATTTACCCTTTTCGTGTCAAAACTTTTACACCCGATTTATGATTTTTTTTGCCCTCTACTTCCCATCCATGGGGGAGCAGGGAAATCTCCCTGTAGATGTATTAATTTCCTCTTGATAGGATTGCCTGCTCTTTTTTCTTCTTAAGTCATTATACAGATTAGGCTTCAGTCAGTCTCAGTTGACCAACTAACCTACAAAATACATATGTGTATTGAAAACACTTTTGTATTGTCTAATCCTTGTTCTCAGCATAAAAGAAGAGGATTTAAAAATCTATTTTGTAATGTGGAATAGCTGTTTGTTCATTGGATGGCTCCCATCTGAGACAACTCACCCATAAAGTATAATATTAAACATTCGGGATATTTTCATGGGTTGTTAAACAAAATGTATTTTTCATGTTTTCTTTATATTTGCTGAAATGTATATAACAATTATTGTGTATAGACATGGTGGTGCCAGTCAAGTGCTTCAATACAATAATCAATTCTGGATATAATATTTTATTGAGTTATTATCGTCTAGTGTGGGTTGGTACAAATTCTCAGTTCATGAGAGGCATTTCTTTATATCACACCTATCTATAGAATAAATTTGCCACACTTGGCATGGACTTAGATTGGACTCCCCAATAGGAAGACAAGTTGTTCCTTATCCATAGGGATAGGGAACAATGTTGGTCCAAATACTAAACTAAACAGAGTGGGCCATGCATGCACACCCGCCGCTATATATTTATGCTTTAAGGGCTTTGTTATCGTTGTCTAGTGCTGCTCAGACCCCACTGATCCACAAGTTACATCCCATCCTGTGTATAGGGGATAACTTGCTCAAATGGAAAAAAAATACCTTAAATATAACGTTTTTGGATCCGATCCCGCTCTAATCCCAGTCATGAAGGGTTTGTTTAGGGTTGAAAAAAGGTGTCTATTTTTACTGAAATTGCACCTTTATTGTCAATAGGCTATGTCTGTTATCATTGCTCTCTCCAATGCACTTAAATAGGTCTGAGCTGCAATACCAGACACCACCCATAGATAAGAGTGGCACTGTTTTTGGTAAAAAGTATTTTTTTCTAATCCTGGATAACTCTACCTACAACATGTATGTGGCAAATATACCACAGTCCTGCTGTGTAACCACAGCCCATGGCTTTAGAAATAATTATTTTTGAATAATTTTTAGAGGTAAAATTATTGAGGGGCAAATTGGGGGGCAAATTTTTTCACTAGTCAGATGTAGCCACTAAAGAGATATCTATGAATTGCAACAATATGATTTAGGTTCAAATATTTTAAAAATAGATGCCAGTCCAGAGCAGACTAATTGTACATAGCTAATGTGCTGTCAGCATTCAGAACTCAAGTCAGACTTGTGCAGTTGTAAAGATGCGCCTAATTTATCACAGTCTTTGGGGCAGGTTAATAAATCAGGAATGTGCTCTAAAAATGCACTAAAGAACTTCAATTCGACCAGATATCAAAAACATCACATATAATAAATTTTCCCCTACATGATTTCCTAAATTGTTAAATTATGTAATAGATTTGATTGTGATAAATTTAAGTATGACTTAGTCACGTGATTTTTGTTCTGTGTTATATTTTTATGTATTTTAATAGTTATTGGATCAATTTTAATAATGCAAAGATCCAGAGAAATATGGCATGTGGTGTGTAATAAACTAGCAGTGATAGTGTCTTATATACACAAAAAGAGTTCAAACAGTGTGGCAGTTGTATGCTTTGGCAAGTAATTCACATGAAGTTGGCATTTGAAAAGGTCATTTTTGTAATTAGAAATAAGTCACGGGTCCAGTAACAATGGGCATGCTAAAGTAAAGGAATACATTTTCATACACTAGTATATCTGAATAGACACATTAATTTCACCATCTCAAGACGCCACGGTTGCTTTAAGAATTATAAAAGTACTTGAAAGTCAGTATATTGGCCATTTTTTGTTGCTATGTATTCCTAATGAATTCATGTGGCTTTTTCAAGTTCTTCAAGGCAATTTGCAAAAAGAAACACCACAGGATAAGTCAAATAAATGTCCCTCAGCAGCGGGAAGCCTCTGTGAGCTCTAAGTATCTGCTATTTTCTTTATAAATACAAGGCTTCCCTTTACATAGGAACATTGGCACTAATAGGCTTCAGAAAGATCAGTAGTACCATGTGGTCTGTGAAGAAATCAAGGACCTTGTTTTGGTGAGGGTTCAGAAGACAGAGCTCTTTGGCTCTTTGCTTTAGTAGCCTATCAGTCGCCACTTGTCTATGTTTGAAATGTATATATATAAGAATATGATTGATATTTTATTTTTGTTTTAAACTAAAGGTTATTTTAAAGAACATTAAAGAACTAACTTGACTCATCCAGATCAAAGCCTATAAGAGAAATTATTATTAAATGTTTCTTGTCTCAATATCTATCACAACCCAACAGACTTGTCAAATGTGAGTTTCATACAGTCAAGGGACTTAATCCCAATGTCTGCCAGTCAAATACTGCACTCTCAATAATCTCCAACGTTGATTTATATACATATTAATTCAATGTATGGCAGATTAAAAGAATTGGTCAAATAAGTGACTTCTTTGTGTTATATCCTTGACCAAAAACATTCAAAAAGTAGTCATTAGATTCTTATTCTTCAGATATTCTGCTTATAGTAATGACTACAGAAGCATAAGTGTATATCAAAGTTAGACATGGGTGCTAGTCTTAAATGGGCACCCACACCCTAAAAATAGCCATACATTTGGTTTTTCAGATAGCTGTCTTCAAATTTGTTTGCCATTCATAGTTGGCCAGTGAGAAGTTGGCAGTTTGGGATGACAAGATCATGAGTTAAAATTACAAATAGACCATCAATCTTTGCCACGATCAGTGGCTCAGTCTGGACTTTAAGTATTGGGATTCAGGTCTGTTGCTCAACCCCCGTACTAATATAGAATATTTCTTATTTTAGTTAAAGACTTTCTGGAACTTCTGTTGGCATCGGAAATGTATATCAGATCAGTGGGGGTCTACCACCACCAATCAGCTGTTCCAAGGTGCTTTGGCACTGTAATGAGTTCCATGTCCCCTTCATACAATAGTTTACCAAGCACAGCTCTGGAGATTTTATACAGGCTGCACCTGGTATGTTCTTTGTATGTATCATACTAAGATTTTGTCATTAGTGGATATGTATTGTTGCAAGACTGCAGGTTTAAAGTAAATCTGTCAGCTGCACTTCATGTTCCAGACTACTGACCCTGTTAGATATCTGTGGGGTCAAGGAAACAAATTACCTTTCATATATCTGTCTGCACTTCCATAAAGTAGAAACGTGATTTTATTTTCTGGTGCAAAGAGGTGTATCCGAGCCCTGAATTGCTGATGGCCAAATCATCTCCTCCCTCTCCTTGTGCCTGCTTGATTGACAGTCAGCTGGAAGCCGAGCCCTGTCAATCATAGTGGAAAGGATGGGGGTGAGGTCTTCCACCCTCAGCATTTCCGGCACTTGAGAAGTCCTCTTTGACACTTTGCACCAGAGATTTTCTACATATTGAAAAGGCACAGACAGATATATGAAAGGTTCCATGTGTCTCCTTGTTCTAACAGCTACAGCTATTTAACAGTGCCAGCAGTTTGAAACAAATTGCAGCTGACAGATTTTGGTTAATATACACTAGAGATTTTGGACAGGCAAAAATTCAGATTTAGACAATTTGCTGCTGACCATTGGTGCCGAGTGTGCAGACCCCCACCTATCTGATATGCTGTTCCTAAAATGGTTTTATGAATTCTTTATTACATGATAATTTATCTAAGACTTTGGTAAGTTTTTAATAGACTTTAATGCTTGTTGTAGTAAACTTTTTAATATCTGTTTATTGAATTCTGGGCACTGAATAACAATTTCTTTTTCTACACTGGTGAAAATATGCTCGGTTTGATCCGGAAGAATGTGTACGTTTTTTTTCTTTGTATGGAAAGTTGCCTCTTAAGATGAGTTGAAAAGTTCTCCAGCAAAGGGGCCAGCATGCTGACTAGAGACACGTGGTTCTTGTTTATTGATGCCAGCATGGAGCAATCCCGCTTCATTGTGATCCCTCATATACCGGCTGTATACCCATATGATGAATTACATGTACCTGCTACTGTATGTCCTGATATATATATATATATATATATATATATATATATATATATATATATATTATTTAATGGAAAAAGTAAAGTTCAGAAAAAGTGTATTATAGGTTAAAGATAGAAATTACAAATGTCATAAGTCAAATATCATGTGAACCTACCTGTCCACTAAATTCAAAATATACAAATATAATTGTAACAAAAGACAAATTCTACTTTTCAATATCTTCAGAATTAGATGAAGCCCATTCTTAAAAAAATTATAACTTGACCCCTTAAGGACACAGCCCCTCCTCTTCTTCTAAAATTCATAACTCTTTTATATTTCCATTCACAGACCCATATGAGGGGTTGTTTTTTGCATGACCAGTTGTACTTTGTAATGATATCACTCATTTACCCTAAAATGTATGGTAAACCCAAATAATTATTTTTTGTGTGAGGAAATTTAAACAAAAATAATAATTTAGCAAATTTGGGGGGCTTCGTTTTCACGCTGTATACTAAAAGTTACATGTTTTCTCTATTCTCTGGGTCAATATGATTAAAATGATACCCATGGTTACATACATTTCTATTATTGTACTGCTTTTAAAAAATCTCCTTTTAAAAAAGCTTTTTAAAAAAATTGCCCTAATTTGACCACCTCTAACTTTCTTATTTTCGCGTATTCATGGATGTGTGAGAGCTCTGTAGTTTGTTTTAGTACCTCGTTTGTGCATATGTAAAATTTTGATCGCTTTTCATTAAAAAACATTGCAGTTTGATGTGACAAAAAAGCTGAAATTTAGGATTTTTTTTTTACGTTTACGCCGTTCGCCGTAGGGGATCATTAACATTATATGTTTATAGTTCGGACATTTATGCACGCAGAGATACCAAATATGTTTATTATTTATAGTTTTTTTTACACTTTTGTGTATTAATATGTGGAAAAGGGGTGATTTAAAACTTTATTGGGGAGGGGCTTTTTCAATTATTTTTCACTTTTTATATTACTTTTTTTAACATTTATTTTACACTTTTATAGTCCCCATAGGGGACTATTTATAGCAATCATTAGATTGATAATATCATTCAGTGCTCTGCATAGGGCGATTATCAGCGATCTTCTGCTCTGGTCTGCTGGAAGGTAGATCAGTGCAGAAGACCCTGGGAGATGGACGGAGGCAGGTGAGGGGACCTCCGTCAGCCATCTTGGCTGATCTGATCCCCGCGGCAGTGCCGAGGGCGATTAGATCAGCCATTTAAAGTTCTGCATTGCTGCAGATGCCGTGATCTGTATTGATCACGGCATCTGAGGGGTTAATGTCAGACATCAGTGCAATCGTTGTTGTCCGCCATCAACAAGGGTCCACGGGATCCCCTGGGAATGAAGCGAGTGCAGTTCCTGCGCTTGCATCACGGCCACACTGTAAATGTATGGGGCTGTGTGCGAAGTGACGCTATGCAGCTC
This sequence comes from Hyla sarda, assembly GCF_029499605.1. NCBI lineage: Eukaryota > Metazoa > Chordata > Amphibia > Anura > Hylidae > Hyla > Hyla sarda. The sequence goes on from NC_079191.1 coordinate 120,125,346, forward strand.
CGTACATTTACGGCCCATGTCCTTATGCGGTTAAAAAAGTGTCCATTTTTTTCAAATACTCTCACCTCTGGAAAGTATTGATTCTTTCAACTTCAGAGCTAAAGGTTTCTGGCTGAATAGGCTTTTATAAAATGCAAAAGACTCTATTGAGGCTAAAACGTTGTGCTTTTTCATTGTCTGTTTGATCTGGTCTGAATGTCTAGTAAATAAATGTTTTTCCCACCATTCATAGATGGCCAGACAGTTTTACTGCAGCGAGCTGGAGCTGCAAACAAAAAAAAAGTTTAAAACTAAGGACTGGACTTTGTGGATGCCATTTTGAAGGAGGGAGCTGCATAATACTAATCTGAGGTCCCCCCAGCAGCAGCTATAAAAACACAGACATGTTTTATTCAGCACAATAATGCTTATTTGACTTAGGGACTACATTAAACAGTCATAAAAATGCACAACGTCCTACTCTCAATAGCCTGTTTAGAATCTGGTGAAAGGCTATTCAGCCTGAAAGTTTTTCCTTTGTCACTGAAAAGTTTTGGATTTATTGTCAAATCCCAATCACGACTCCAACATAGAAAATCTACCTGAAAATTATAAAAGTGTATGCAAAAGGTATTTAAACATAGTAAAAGAAAACACAGGATAAAAAAAAATGGTTTCTTCCTAAAAAATGTAAAAAAAAAAATAAAAACACTGCCCTTCTTGGCTACAGGTTGTGGCTGGTATGGCAGCTCAGTCCTACTCCCTTGAATCGGATGAGCTGCAATACCAGTCGTAACCCACTGATAAAATGTCACTGTTTCTGGAAAAAATCTGACAGTTTTTCCATTCTTGCACAATGGCACTGGTTTACTGTGTTCACATATATCTGGGACAGTTCACAATCATGCAGCGTCTCAATTTTGTCGCCGGATGGTTGGACATGCCGGACGCTTGCTGCCATACAACTGATGACAACTTAGACTAGACAGTCTAAAAATGTGCTAGATTATCTCTGTATCACGCTCTTTGAAGATCTGGTGCATCTTTATACTGTCTAAGTTTAGACCAACTATTTATTAGCTGATGTTCTTTACACCAAAATGTTACAACATAATTTTGGTGTAATTTTTGGCACACAGAGTCAGACACAAGCCATGCCTATTTAACTAAGCCATATCCCCTTGTAAAAAGTATCTAAAACTTGCCTGTGAGCCAGTTTTTGGCATAAATTTGTATAGATATAAAGCATATATAATAGTACCTTTTAAACAGAAGTCTTGACATCTATAGCGTTGTTCAGTGTAGACATGTTCTGTTTCACACTTATGGGGAGGTAAAATGAAGCAGAAAACTTTCCACTAGCTACTTTATTGTGCAGATGTAGCAGTGCTGAATTTGCCATGTAACTCTTTGGCTGTTAAAGGGGTACTCCGGCGCTAAGACATCTTATCCCCTATCCAAAGGATAGGGGATAAGATGCCTGATCGCGGGGGTCCCGCAGCTGGGAACCCCTGTGATCTTGCACGCATCACCCTGTTAGAATCAGTCCCCGAAACACGTTCGCTCCGGGTCTGATTACTGGCGATCAAAGGAGTCGGAGCATTGTGACGTCAAGGCCCCGCCCCCGTGTGACGACATGCTCCTGGAGCGAATGTGTTCCGGGGACTTGCGTGCAAGATCACAGGGGTCCCCAGTGGTGGGACCCCCGTGATCAGTCATCTTATCCCCTATCCTTTGGATAGGGGATAAGATGTCTTAGCGCCGGAGTACCACTTTAATGCATTAGATATTCAGTTACCATAGCACAGTAGATATAACTGCACCCCAGATAACACATTGTGAAATATTGAATACATGCAGGCCAAGTGACAGATTCAGCTCTGCTACATATATAACTTAAACTCCTCCATTTGTATCTATTAATTATATTGTACATAGGGTTTTCATATTCCCGCAGATCTATACTGCCCCTATACAGTGCAGGAGTGATAAGAAAATACAAGAAATTAGTGGCATATTGTGACCAAAAAGGACAGATGACTTACTGACTAAGCAACTAGATCATCATAATGTGGTGTGACCCTACAACTTGGCAATACGCATGGCTAGTTTAAGCCTGTAATGTGAGACAGAAGGTTCATGGTTTAGAGATCCCCTAGAACTGAGTGCCGTATCTGCCAAGTACTCGCTGCTGCCATAAACAGCGCTCAGGGTTGACACGGATGATGGAATAATAATGAAATTATAATACAGATGGGTATTCTTATATGTTCATAACAAAACTATGTACAAAATTCTCCAGCTTTAGTATAAAGGGTCCTGAGAAGTTTGATGTGCCGGTCATCTGATGCCCTTCACTTGCCCAGCTGCTGTGAGCTCTATGGTCCAACATTCCAGGGTAGTGATGTCATCGATGACATCAGCTAGGCCGGAAGGACTGTCCCAGCTAATAGGTCAAACATAATTTTTCATCTTCGTTTTCATTATATACATACAACTCCTTTACTTAGCCCATCATTTTCCTAGCATAGTCTAGTTCTGGTCAACAGTCAGTCATCTGTAGCGCTATACTTCTGCAGCCCACTATAGAACGGGTTAAGCCTCTTCATACAGGTTTTCATCTGACCAAGTGTTTTTAATTTACAAATGAAAGTTGTGGTAGGACTCCATCCTTTGGACCTCTTCCAGCATGTCAAGAATTAATTGTAATGAAAACAGCATTTCTTAAATGCAAGGCCGTCCAGTTATTCTACGTTATTTACACAAACAAAGTCCTTCTCAGTTTCTTTGATAAAAGCAGCTAAATCTTTTTCCTCTTTCATGTTTTGTCAGCACTTGAATCCCCTTTGTCCTCTGGCTATTTGCCGAGCTGCGGACAATGGCTCAGGAGAATGGAAGCAGAATGTTGGAATGGCTCTCTGTAAGCCTAATTATGATACGTTGACTGCACTCACCATGACATATTAAGGGGACCAAGGCTTATTCAATTAGCCACTCCAGGTTTCCCTTTCAGATCTAAAGTTATCCTTTGACTGTTTGTATTTCTGAACAGTATTCATGTCCATTGTGAAAGCAAATCCTTCAGCGTTTGAGAGGTTTTTAAACTGAAGCTGTTATTGTAGCTAATTTTTATTAACTGAATGATAAGATGATAAAGAAACAGACTTTTGTTATGTAATAAGTACAAATCAGTGTGCATATGCTCACCTCTCCCTTGCCATGGCCATTGTTCCCACTCCTCATTATTTCCATAGAAATATTCTTTTCTATTACTGCACACACCCATTTACTTCTGCAAGAGTCCCATATGTCTCTTTATTATTTTATCATGCTTCTTGTTATTTGCATCCCTTGTCTATTCTGCATCAGAATGACTGGGCACATTAGTTGCCCCAGACTGTCTTCTGGCTTGGGAAGGTCACGTACAGACAAACAGGAATGTAGGATAAGCCTGGCCAGCACATAATCTGCTTTTTTCTTTGCTTTTATATCTTTTTTGAATACAAATTTCAGCTAATTATGCCGATTAGAGATGAGCAATTTTTTTCAAAAATTTGATTCAGCCCATTCGCCGAATTTTCCCCAAAAATTTGGTTCAGTCTGAATTTATTTGCGGTGAATCTGTATTAAAAATGGCTATTTCCGGCCGACAGAGAGCTTCAATAGGGATGTAGAACACTTTGCCTTGCTGTAACACGCATAGGGTGTGTGCTGGGTTAATGAAATAATACTGTTATTCAGTATTACATGCAGATTAGAAGTATCGCCATTAGAATCACTGTCGCAGAGCGGCACAATGACAGAGCCTTGAGGTGGTATCAGTATGAAGAGACCATATAGTGGCTGAATGACACAGCGTGGAGGTGGCGGAAGCATGAGGAGATAATATAGTGGCTGAATGACACAGCCTGGAAGTGGCAACAGCCTGACGAGTGAAAAGATTAAAGATATTTTTTAACATTTAAATTGAAGATTTCAAATTGATGAACCTAAAAAGTTTCATTTAATGTGCCAGCAGCATGAGAAGACCACATGTCGGTACAGTGACACAGCCTGGAGGTGGCATAAGCATGAGGAGACCATATAGTGGCTGAATGACCAACTGCAGTTGGCGGCAACATGACAATATAGTGACCATATAGTGGCTGAAGGACACAGCCTGGAATTGGCGGCAGCAAGAGCAGACCATATAGTGGCTGAATGATACTGCCTGGAGTTGGCGGCAGCATAAGGAGACCATATGGTGGCTGAATGACAGCATGGAGCTGGCGGCAGCCTGAGGACACCATATAGTTGCAGAATGAGACACCCTTGCGGTGGCAGCAGCATGAGGAGAACATATGGTGGCAGAATGAGACAGCCTGGATCTGGCATCAGCATGAGGAGAACATATTGTGACAGTTGAGACAGCCTGGAGGGGGCATCAGCAGCATCAGGAGTCCTGAAAGTGACTATTGACATAGTGGGGCGGTGGGTGGCAATACTAGTACCCGGTGACAAAGGTGGGTGAAAAAGGAGAACTTGGCATCAGACATGTGGCATCAGGCGGGTGGCAGGATCAGAATGGTAACTGAGGCAGGTAGGCAAAAGAAAACAGTCTCTTTTCTACAAGTGTTAGTGTGCACAAGTAAGTATTGGGGTTATGCATTACGTAAAACTGAACTTTCAATAATATTCTTAGGATAAAATATATGTACCCAATTTTTTTTTTTCTTATCAAACAAAAGGAAGATGTGCAAAAAACACCATGGGCCACCTGCACCACCAAGTATTGATGTGATGCAAAGACCTCTAAAAGGTGGAAGGGAACAACGTATGGTCCATTGTAACCAGTGGGGGTAAACACTTCCCCTGTAAGGCCCTACTCTCGCATTATTAATTCCCTTCTTGGCAAGTGTTACTCGCCCTAAAAAGGGCGGCCCCGCACAGGAACCTCTCCCTATTTCCACCAACAAACACTGCTATTTCCCAGGGTTTTTTAGGTGGAAATAGGGATTGGTTCCTGTGTGGGGCCACCTTTTTTAAGATGAGTAACACTTTCCTTGAAAAGGTGGAAGGGAACAACGAATTGTCCATTGTAGCAGGTGGGGTTAAAAATTCCCCTGTAAGTCCCTACTCTCGTCCTATTAATTCCCTTTTTGGCAAGTGTTACTCGTCCTAAAAAGGACGGCCCCACACAGGAAACTCTCCCTATTTCCACCTAACAACCCTGCGAAATGGCAATGTTTGTAGGTGGAAATAGGGAGAGCTTGCTGTGTGGGGCCGCCCTTTTTAGGGCGAGTAACACTTGCCAAGAAGGGAATTAATAATGTGAGACTCGGGCCTTACAGGGGAAGTTTTACCCTCTCCGGTTACAATGGACCATACGTTGTTCACCTTTTAGAGGTCTTTGAATCACATCAATACTTGGTGGTGTAGGTGGCACATGTTTTTTTTTGCACATCTTTCCTTTTGTTTGATATCCAAAAAATTTTGGGTACATATATTTTATCCTAAGAAAAGTTAAGTTTTACGTAATGCATATCCTCAATACTTACTTGTGGTCTGATGCAGAGAAATGTCTGTAACTGGGGAGCAGCAACTTAAATATATTTAGCACTATCCATATTTGTGAAGTGTTGGTATGGCACCATGGTCAATCTACTCTCATGCATCAGGCATTGGTGAGTGGAAATCCTGGCTGATCCATGCCTGATTCATCGTCACAAAGGTCAGTCTCTCCATGTTTTTCGTGGACAGACGAGTTTTCCTTGGGGTTACTATGGCCCCCGCCGCATTAAACACCTGCTCTGATGGCACACTACTGGCCGGGCAGGACAGCTTTTCCAGGGCAAACTCTGCTAGTTGTGGCCACAAATCAAGTTTGGCTGCCCAGAAGTCCAGCGGATCTTCAAGGTGTGTTGGCATGGTCATGTCAAGGTATGCCACTACCTGCTGGTTCAGGTCCTGCTCCAGGTCTACCTGCTGCTGATGAGTTGCTTCACTATGCGGGTGAAGAAAGCTACTCATCAGCGACTGTAGACTCAGGCTGCTGCTGATGGAGCTGGCACTGAGACTTGTCCATGCAGTGGAGGCTGAGGACACGGTGGAGAATAAGGAGGGGGAATAGCACACTGTCACAGGACCAACGACCTGATAGCGTGGAGGAGGAAGCGGTGTGACCTGTCCAAGTTGCTGTTGTGGCTGTGCAGGAACCACATGAACCCAGTGGGCCATAAAGGACATGTATTGTCCCTGACCGTAGTTACAGCTCCACACATCGGCACTGCCGTGTACTTTGGTACACACCGACAGGCTCAAGGACTGGCCCACCTTCTGTCCCACAAAATTGTGCAGGGCTGGTACTGCCTTCTTCACAAAGAAATGACCTCTTGGGACTCTCCACCTCGGCTCGGCACAAGCCATCAGTTCTCTGAAAGGTGCAGAGTCCGCCACTTGAAAAAGGAGGGACTGCAGCACCAGCAACATGGACAGGAGCTCATTCAGCTTCTGCTCCGTTGGATGAGTGGGCGCATACTGTTGTCTCTTGGACATGGCTTCGCCGATGGATTACTGGTGGAATGACTGACTTGAAGTAGGAGGAGTAGGAGCATCTGGAGTGACAGAAGATGGGTATGACACACAGCTCCCTTCAGCTGAGGTGGTGGAGCCTTGGCTTGCTGAAACAGGGAGTGGCATGCCATTGGGGGATGCAGCAGGCTGGACCACCAAATCGGAGCCACAGTTCTCCCAGGCCGCTTTATGGTGACGCCGCATATGTTAACGCAGGGCCATGGTGCCAACATTGGAACCTTGGCCACGCTTCAACTTCTGCCGACACATCTTGCCAGGTTAACATCCTCCGGATGCTTGATGAAAAACTGCCACACTGCCAAGTAGCGGATTTTCCCACCAACAGTCCGCACTGATTGACAGCTACTGCCGCCAACTCCAGAAACCCCTGTTCCACTACCTCCCGGGAAGGTAGGGGTGGTCTACCTCGGGCACGTTTGGCTCCAGACTTTCCACTTCTGCCACCATGCTGACTGCCAACCATGCTACTACCTTGCTGGCTCAGATGCTGCCTCACAGGCAACCTGCAACCCTCTTCTCCTGATGATGATGATGATGTTGAAGCCCCTTCTGCACCAAGAGCAATCAGCTTCATTATCATTGAGTTGTGTCTGCAAATCACTGATGTCCTCCTCAGGTTCCTCAACAGTGTCTGCTTCAAGAGCCTGAATGCTCGCAACACCACCTCCCACACCACTCTACTCATCACTACTTGCCCGCCTAGCGGATAAAGCGGCGGTTGTCTCCTCCACTTGGCTGGGCAGTAGCTGCTGACTGTCCTCTAGATCGTCCTCACTAAATAGTGGAGTTGAACCCACAGCATAAGATACTTCTGTGGGGGAGGGAACAGCATAGGACAGAGGCAATGGGAGGACAGGGACTGCTCCCAGGCCATGCCAACTGAGGGTTGTCTCTGAGGAACCCACCCACTGTTGACTTGGGGTGTCAGATGTCACTTGTGATGAAGAGGATGATTGTGTTAACCAAACGATGACGGCAGATGGGTTGCTGATTGAGACATGACCGCCAGCTGATACCGGGAGCTCAGGCCTCTCACTGCAACTCCTGCTGCCACTCGACCCTAGTCTGCTGCGACCTCTGCCTGATGAATTCAGGCCTCTGCCACTCCTCTGTGCATGTCCTGGCCCTTCTCTGCCTGACATTCTTAGTGTGCATATGAGGGGAGTACAATAAACTCCACTACGCTTAAACCAGTATTTGTCTACAACACCAGCAGGTGTGTACTTTTGGCTGGCCTTTCACAGCATCTAGGCCCTTAAGACTTTAACAGGAACAAAATGGTACACCACTTAGATGCACATATGTGGTATGCACTTATGAGGGGAGGACAATGCGCTCTAGTACGCTTAAAGCAGTATTTGTCTACAACACCAGCAGGTGTGTACTTTTGGCTTGCCTTTCACAGTACCTAGGCCCTTAAGACTTTAACAGGAACAAAATGGTACACCACTTAGATGTATGCACAGGTTACACTTAATAGAAAACAATATGCTTTTAGTGCTCTGCTCACCCTAACTGGTTGGCTACTATTAGCTTTTCAGTTGCTGTACACACCAGTGCTGCACCCTATCAGTGCTTCTAGGGTGGATTTGGGCTTGAGGTAAGTCGCTGCTGTTAAAAAGCTTTTCTGTGCAACACACTCTGCTCTATGTCCCTCTCTGCAATAGAACACTGATGTGACTGGCCGCAAGATGGCTGCCAATTATATAGGGCAGTGACATCACAGGGGTGGCTGGATGCTGATAGGCTGCATGCTACATGTGATTCAGGGTCATCCCGCCGACCCTTGTACCCGCCTTCCCAGGATTCTTTGCCCCATGTCCTCACATGTGGATCTGCCATTTTACATGCCCGGCCCCTGGAGACAGGACCACACTTAATGGAGTTTAATGAAGCGATTAGCGCAATCGAATCTCGGTGATATTCGCATTTGTTACTAATTGAATTTTTCCTAAAATTCGTAATGAATTCGGATTCGTCAGATTCGATTCGCTCATCCCTAATGCCAATGGTACGGATGCTTATGACTAGCAGTGCAAATTCCACAAAAAAAAACATTATTTTTGAATTGTTAGAATCCTGATGATCTATTCACACTTCTACATTTCTGCTTGCAGAATTCCGCCTCAAATTAAAGCCCATAGACTTCTATGGGATTCCGCACTCCCATTCACACTTCTGAATTTCTGCTTGCTTAATTCCGCAAGCAGAAATTCAGAAGTGTGAATAGGAGTATGGCGGAATTCACAAGCTGAAATTCTTCCGTGTGAATACACCCTAAGGCTAGGTTCACACTGTGGAATTTCTGGGCAGAATTTCTGCCGGAGATCGAACCGGCAGCACTAGGGCCACGCTGACTACATTGCCGTTCCCATAGATGGCAATGCATTTCTGAGCAGATCTCCCAAAAGATCCACCCAGAAATGCATTGCAGTCTATGGAGGCAGCAATGCAGTCTTCTCGGTCCTAGCGCCGCCGGCTCGATCTCCGGCAGAAATTCTGCCCAGAAATTCTGCAGTGTGAACTCAGCCTTAGGATTCTAAGCCAGGCTAGCGGAATTCCGCAAGCGGAAAATCAGAAGTGTGAATGGAAGTGCATAATCCCATAGAAGTCTATGGGTTTTAATTTGAGGCAAAATTCCGCAAGTGGAAATTCTGCCCTGTGAATAGATCCTAATGCTAGGTTCATACTGTGGAATTTCTGCACAGAATTTCTGCCGGAGACCAAGACGGCGGCACTAGGACTGCACAGACTGCATTGCCATCCCCATAGATGTCAAGGCATTTCTGAGCAGATTTCCCAAAAGATCTAAACAGAAATGCATTGCCATCTGCCCAGAGATTCCGTAGTGTGAACCTAGCACAGGGGCGGACTGACTGGCCGGTCCGATTGGACGTCGTCCAAAGGCCCTGCCGGGTTAAGGGCCCGCCGCCGCTACTGAGGATTCAGGATACTCGTCCCAGATCCCCAGCAGACAGCGCTGCCTTCTCCTGTATGTGCGATACACGCACATACAGGAGAAGGTATCCCCTCTGTCTGAGCCGCATCTGCAGCTTACACAGAGGAGACATGACCTCCGCCCCCACACGGCACGCAGTACAGGTGCCGATGACGTCACTCATCGGCGCCTGTACTGTGGAGGGGAGAAGACGCGGGCCCCTGCCGCTGAGGAGATCGCTGCGTGGGACATCAGGTGAGCATTATTTTTTTTACTCTGCCTATATTTATGGGGAAAGGGGGAGGGGAGGGGGGAAACTCTGCCTATACCTATGGGGAAGGCGGGGTAACTCTGCCTATACCTATGGGGAAGAGTGGGGGTGGGTAACTCTGTCTATACTTATGGGGAAAGGGGGAGGGGGGTAACTCTGCCTATACCTATGGGGAAAGGGAGGGTAACTCTGTCTATACCTATACCAATGGGGAAGAGGGGAGGGGTATCTCTGCCTAAACCTATGGGGAACAGGGGGGGTGACAATGCCTATACCTATGGGGAAAGGGGGGGGGTAACTCTGCCTATACCTATGGGGAAGAGGGGTGTGGTAACTCTGCCTATACCAATGGGGAAGAGAGGGGAGGGGTAACTCTGCCTATACCTATGGGGAACAGGGGGGGTAACTCTGCCTATACCTATGGGGAAAGGGAGGGTAACTCTGCCTATACCTATGGGAAGAGGAGGGTGGTAACTCTGCCTATACCAATGGGGAAGAGAGGGGAGGGGGCAACTCTGCCTATACCTAAGGGAAAAGGGGGGGGTAACTCTGCCTATACCTATGGGGAAAAGGGTGTTTACCTCTGCCTATACCTATGGGGAATGGGGGGATTCAACTCTGACTATACCTGCAGGGAAAGGGGGGGCTCTGCTGCCTATATCTAAGGAGAAATGGGGTTATCTCTGTTCCTTTACCTATTGGTAAGGGGGGGTTAACGCTGCTGCCTATACCTATGGGGAAGGGGGGTTAAGTCTGCTGGCTCTACCTATGGAGAAGGGTGGGGGGGCTAACTCTGCTGCCTATACCTTGGGGGAAGGGGGCTTAACTCTGCTGCCTATTAATACCTATGGGAAAGGGGGGGGCTACCTAACTTTATACCTGGATGCCTAACTACTTACCTACATACCAGGCTATCTAATTACCTACATACCCAGCTACCTAACTATGTACATACCTGGCCCTTATACATGGCTGCCTAACTACCTAGCTAGCCCTCTACCTACCTGGCTTGTCACTTACCTACATATCTGGCTTCCTGATCTACCTACCTAGTTACCTATTTACCTTGCTGCCTACCTAGCTGCCCTTTTACTGTGCAGGACACCAAGGAGGGCATTATTACAGTTTGTGGGCCTATCGATGGAAAGATTGTGTAGAGGAGGGGAGGGCACTGGAAAAATGCATGTTTGTCCTGCAGATGTTAAGAGATCCACATGGCGGTCTTATCCGGATGGTGAAGAAAAGGAAAGAGGATGCCGCTGATCAGAAAAGTCCCAAAATGTAACTGTAATCACTTATATTGTGTACAGATCCTGTGTACAGATGTTATCTACCGCTGTATGGTCCTGTATATAATCACTTATATTGCATACAGATCCTTTTTAACATAGTGGTCTGTGTATAGGTTTTTTTTTTTCAGTACAGTATGGCGGTATTATCCAGTAATTGTGTGGTGGTATATATTTACTCCTTGTATACCAGTATTATTGGTCATGGAAATTTACCTACGTTAAAGTGTTTCTTACATATTTCAATTTTAGTTTATTGTGTATGGCATTTGGGTGGAATAGGGGCATGGCAGAAGATTGACGAGCTGCAGAGCCTAGCAGGGGCCCTTGCCTTTTACTTAAACTTGTTAGATTTATTTAATTCCTGCTTCTGTACACTGAACACTCCGGAAGTAAGTGGTGATGCTGTATGAATCGCAGCTTCCATTGACTACATGTACTGGGCCGTGAACCTTGCACCTGGCCCAGCCACTCAGTGTACTATACAGGAGCAGAGACTCCTGCCTTTGACAGGAGTCTCTGCTCCTGTACATACTTTACATAGGCAATTGGTACAATTCTGAATCCAAATATGGATTCAGATCCGAAACCAATATGACAGATAGACCAAATCTGACCAGAATCAAATCCTTTGGGATTCGCTCATCTCTATCTAGCCTTTCTTAGGATTTGTCGAAAATATTTATAAATAAGTCTTTGGGAACCATGAGGCTGCATTAAACCATAGGATGTCTACTCAGGTACAGATCAGAAACAAGATCGATGTCATATTATCAGTCCTGACATCCAGTTATGCAGCTTCGCAAGTCAATCTTTCTGCAGAAAATCCACAGCATGTGAACATTCCCTTAAAGGGATTATCCAGGATTTAAAAAAAAAACATAACAGCATCCCTCTTGTCCTTAGGTTGTGTATGGTATTGCTGCTAAGTTCTACTGAAGTGAATAGAGCCAATTGTAGTACCACGCACAACCTGTTGACAGGAGTTGTACTGTTTTTGATATAAATTAGATGTGTTGTTCTATTCCCGGATAACCCCTTTAACCAGGGCTCAAGTCCTACAGGAATGTGTGGGAACTGAGTTCCTGCACTTTTTCCACAGCAGGAATACTGTTGCCATTAGAAGTAGTCCTTCAGGACCAGCTCTTGAGTGTAATTCTTGGATGAGTTCCCTCACTTTTTTCCCCAGGACTTGACCCCTGCCTTTAACCCATAACCCACATGTTTGAATGGACTTGCACCACAGATGGTGAAGCCCAGGCATCACCATGGTCTGTTAGGTAAGACTTTAGTAGAAAAAAGTTTGAGAAGCCCTATTCTAAAATGGTAAAAGTGGACAGGATACCCACAGATTTATTTTCTTAATATCAGTACGGTCATTTGTTAAGAATGATAGAAACCTCAGTATTGTACTTTGGTGTACTTTGGCTCTAAATGACATAACAAAAAAGTGATCAATGTAATTTCATTTCAGCGAGTAGATCAGATCTGCTGGTCATCATTTTACAGATACTATTAATAATGTCCCTTTGTAAAGCTACATAACATTAGCTAAAAAGGTACTTGTAAAGAATGTAATTTGGTTGGAATTCTTAACAGTGCCGCCATGGAAAAAGATCTACTCTCGGACTAGAACTACACACACAGTCATCCTAAATCACTTCTACTGAGAATAACTTAGTTTGTTCAAGTACAAGTAACTAGTGACTCTCTATTAAGACAGTACTAGAAGCTTAACAATTGATAGTAAATAGGATTAGATCTCCTGCATCCGGATGAGGGTTAGCAGCATGTGCTTGCTCTTACTGAGGCCCCATTGCTGTTTCTGATTTGTGTAGGATGGTCACCTATCCTGTGTAGTTGTCTGTTTTATTACAGCTTCAGATTGAATTTCCCCTGAGAACAGAAATTAGTCATTGAGAATGTCTGCCCACAGAGAAAGATATTATATAGTGCACTGATGGCAGGAACTGTAATGATCTCCCATCATTTTCTACATTTAAGGAAACAAATTGTTTCCCGAAAAACCGCTGTTCTTACTTTATCCGGCCCAGACACACAATTCTCATGCACATACTGTATACAATCATTCAGTGGCAGCCATGTTTATTCAAACGTATACATATGTACGTAAAATTGGAATGGAGGTCATGTGGCAATTTTCTTCTTTCCACACATAAAGCCATAAAACACAATAAAAATAGACAAAATTTGAGTTATGTAGTTATAGGAAATTATAGAAGCCAGACTAGAGATGTCTTTGCTATCATACTTGGCAAATTTCTCAATACCTTGAATTTTTCAACAGCCGACATCTTATACCCTATTTCTAATTCTGAATTTACAGTTCCAAATGTCAATAGTTTAAAAAGTATTAAAATGATATAGTTGTACTTCTCTAGCATAAAATAAAAAATGGAAAAAAAAAATCAATGTACAGCATCCGAAGATGTCTCTGAAATCCATAAAGGGCTATTATACAGCATAAAATAAGCATAGTAGCCAAACAAATTGACTTTCCTCTATAACTTGTGGCCATAATAGGGACGCAGCAATTTAGCCATATTATGATTGTATTAAATTGGCACAAGGATTTTTCTTTATGCCTTAATTTTAGTTTTACGATTAATAAATATTTACAATGGTTAAATCTTACATAACTGTCATGTGGTAAGAACACACATGCAAATGAATAAACTGTCTATGTTGCCCATAACACCCAACCAGAGCACAGGTTTCATTTTAAAAACTGTTCTAGAGGAATAAGAGCTAAGTCCTATAAGCAACAAGGTTGGATTTACTCAGACAAGTTTGGATAAATTATAAATTTTAAATGATAACATTTTAACACAAAATAAAATAAATATAGGATGATTGGTTCCAAGTTGATAAAATCTCTACATCTACGGCCCCTTTAAGACATTCATGAGATAGCAGGCATCTTATAAAAACATAGACCAGTTTTAGCCACGTGGGGCAACATCTGCATGGAGTTTGCTTGTCCTCCCTGTGCTTGTATGGGTTTCCGCCGGGTTCTACAGTTTCCTTCTGCATTCCAAAAACATACTGATAGGTCAATTGGTTTCCTATGAAATTGACCCTAGTGTGGTTGAGATAGGGAAATCAGATTGTCAGCCCCAGTGGGAACAAGGAAAGAGTAAATAGAATGTGCGTACGGCCCAGGCAGAATGTGTTGATGCTTCATAAATAATACAAATACATATTACTCTAGATTTTTATTCCGCAAGTTGTCATGGATGTATTTTATAGCGCAGAGTCTCGGGGCCTGTCTCCTATATACTTAAAGGGGTACTCCGGTGAAAACCTTTTTTCTTTTAAATCAACTGGTGGCAGAAAGTTAATCATATTTGTAAATTACTTCTATTAAAAAATATTAATCCTTCCAGTACTTATTAGCTGCTGAATGCTACAGAGGAAATTCCTTTCTTTTTGGAACACTGATGGAGTTTGCTTGTCCTCCCTGTGCTTGTATGGGTTTCCGCCGGGTTCTACAGTTTCCTTCTGCATTCCAAAAACATACTGATAGGTCAATTGGTTTCCTATGAAATTGACCCTAGTGTGGTTGAGATAGGGAAATCAGATTGTCAGCCCCAGTGGGAACAAGGAAAGAGTAAATAGAATGTGCGTACGGCCCAGGCAGAATGTGTTGATGCTTCATAAGTAATACAAATACATATTACTCTAGATTTTTATTCCGCAAGTTGTCATGGATGTATTTTATAGCGCAGAGTCTCGGGGCCTGTCTCCTATATACTTAAAGGGGTACTCCGGTGAAAACCTTTTTTCTTTTAAATCAACTGGTGGCAGAAAGTTAAACATATTTGTAAATTACTTCTATTAAAAATGTTTAATCCTTCCAGTACTTATTAGCTGCTGAATGCTACAGAGGAAATTCCTTTCTTTTTGAAACACTGATGACATCATGAGCACAGTGCTCTCTGCTGACATCTCTGTCCATTTTAGCAACCATGCATAGCATATGTATGTTAAGGGCAGCATGGTGGCTCATTGGTTAGCACTATTGCCTTGCAGTGTTGGGGGCTTGGGTTCAAATCCCACTAAGGACAACAATAAATAAAGCATTATTATTATAATAATAATAATGTCAGCAGAGAGAACTGTGCTCGTGATGTCATCAGAGAGCATTCCAAAAAGAAAAGAATTTCCTCTGTAGTATTCAGCAGCTAAAAAGTACAGGAAGGATTAAGATTTTTTTTAATAGAAGTGATTTACAAATATGTTTAACTTTCTGCCGCCAGTTGATTTAAAAGAAAAAAGGTTTTCACCGGAGTACCCCTTTAATACCCTCGTACTTGGGCAACCCAGCCTTTGAGTCTTTTGTTTCTTGTATATATTCCAGCTCTGTAAGCAGAGTCTAATCTCAGTTTCATCTCACAACAGAGACTGTTCTTAGGGGAATTTATTTAAATGTACATCATAATAACCAATTATATGTCTCTTTTTCCTCCTGAGTCGCCATGAATGGTTTATGTCAGGGCTGATTTTCCTACATTCCCATAAAGCTGCCCAAACACACAAGTTAATAGCGACGTCTTTCTTTTAATCAGGGTGTAGGGATTTAATTGTTTAGATGGTATGTTTGCATGCAGCAAATATTTCCTTGTGTAACCACTTCAGTGCTGCTCACGACAGAGAGGACTAAGGCTGTATGCTGGAGGAACCTCTATGCCGCCCTACATACCAAGCCATAGTGTCAGCTTTGTTTCCCTTTAAGAATGGAAAATGCAATGAAATATCAGCAGAGTTTGCATATTTGTAACCCAGACATGTGTTTTTCTTTTTGTTTATTTTTTATTTATTTTTTTTAGTGACTTTATTTTTCATCCTCTTTTACTTATAAAATAGCCTGGCTGGCAAATGTTCTTGGAAATATTTGAGGGAACCATAGTTATGTATTTACAAGCAGTACAAGGCCTCCCAGGGTCATGCTAACATTTTATCAATTTTGAAATCACTATTGGCAGTATGAGTATTATAGGTGGAAGAATTAACAGAACACTTAAAGGGGTTCTCCGGTGCTTAGACATCTTATCCCCTATCCTAAGGATAGGGGATAAAATGCCTGATCGCGGGAGTCCCGCTGCTGGGGACCCCTGTGATCTTGCACGTGGCACCCCGTTTATAATCAGTCCCCGGAGCGTGTACGCTCCGGGGACTGATTATAAACGGGGTGCCGCGTGCAAGACCCCAGCGGCGGGACTCCCGCAATCAGGCATCTTATCCCCTATCCTTTGGATAGGGGATAAGATGTCTAAGCACCAGAGAACCCCTTTAAAGTTCTTGTGCTGGGTTCACATGTATCCAGCATCCGGCATAGGTGAACTCAGACACAACTGATGCCACAATTGATGACAAGTTGTCACAGTTGTGTAACATCCGGCGTCCATTGTTTCTGGACAGCAAAAAGCTGCGTTCCCCTATCCGGTGCCGTCCGGCGTGTCCAACCATCCAGGGTCAAAATTGAAATGCCTGATGACTGTGAACTGTCCCATTTAAATAAATGGGATCATTTCCAGCATCAGTTTGGAATTTCTTGAATTAAGACAAACTTAGCTCCAATACATCTGTAATACAGAAGTAAAAAGTAGCTTAAAGTGTCTGTAACATGCTTTTATCCTGCACCTCAGCTGTCAATGCGACATCCCATAATGTAGTGGCCTATTCAAACACATTACATCACACCCGTCAGCTTCACGTGTGTGTGAACCAATTCAACCATGACGGCACTTGCTGCAGCTCACTGTGGTAGTCAGCTGTTCTAGCCTCAATTCACCCCCTTTGGAAATATCACCATGCCCTTAGTTTCATTTGGGAACAAAAAAAAAAGCCAAGAAAAATGGGACTTTCTTGGTTGTTCGGGCCATGTGTAATCTTGATAAATAACAAATAACACAGACAAGTAACAAGCACGCTTACACTGACATCCTTTGTACTCCCTTTCTCCAAAGTAGGGGCATGTTCAGTTAAAGAGGTACTCAGGTGAAAAACAAGTGTTTTCAAATCAACCGGTGCCAGAAAGTTATACGGATTTGTAAATTACTTCTATTTAAAAATCGTAAGCCTTCCAGTACTTTTCAGCTGCTGTATGCTCCTGAGGAAGTTGTGTAGTTCTTTCCTGTCTGACCACAGTGCTCTCCGCTGACACCTATGTCCCGTGTCAGGAACTGTCCAGAACAGGAGCGAATCCCCATAGCAAACCTCTCCTGCTCTGGACAGTTCCTGACATGGACAAAGGTGTCAGCAGAGAGCACTGTGATCAGACTGGAAAGAACTATACAACTTCCTCTGTAGTATACAGCAGCTGATAAGTACTGGAAGGATTAAAATTTTTAAATGGAAGTCATTTACAAATCTGTTTAAATTTCTGGCACCAGTTGATTTGAAAACATTTTTTGTATCCACCGGAGTACCCCTTTAAGGAAGTCATGGGGTATGATGTGGTGTAGGCAGTATAATGCATTACATGCAGATGTCACCTTGCCATAGACTAAAACAATTTAATTCACGTTTGCCATGCTTCTAAGCTGGTATCAGTGGAGGCAGAGGCTGCCAATAACTGCTCATTAGCGCTAATTCAGACTGACATCAATACTCAGAAGGGATCATCAGAACTATCCGGATAATTACCACAGTTTACTTAGTAAATCGGGGACTGGAAGGGAATTTAGAGAAGTTGTACCCATGTGCTTCTTCCCTCTAGCCATACACCGTGTGATAGTCATAGTTATAGGAGCACAGTAAACAGCTCTAATTATTAATAAGCACCATACTGATTGCAATTACTATATGTCTACAATGGAGGGCAGGAGAGTCAAGAATTCTTCTAGTTTCTATAGAATCCGGGAAGGTAATTATCATAGTCATTTCTTTAAAAATTCCCTTCATCTGAATGGGATTGTTTTGGCAGGAAGCACATGAATTTCTGCACACTCCATTAAAATGAGCGGGATGGTCTGAGAAATTTCTTTAACAAATCTCCCATGTGACATCTTGGTGCCATCACATATATCCAGCAATCCGGTAATTACCAAACTGATCCCATTAATTTAAATGGGTCAGATCAGATTTATTATCGCCCAACACACCGGATGGGGAACGGGTCTTGCAAGGCTCCCCATTCAGATTGCAGAAATAACTGGACACTGGACCCATACACAACTGATGTACTTTGCTATCAGTTATGGCAGTGTTCCCCAGTTATGGGGTGCCTGCAGCAGTTGCAAAACTACAACTCTCAGCATGCCCGGACAGCCTATGGCAGTGTTTCCCAGTTATGGGTGCCTGCAGCAGTTGCAAAACTACAACTCTCAGCATGCCCGGACAGCCTATGGCAGTGTTTCCCAGTTATGGGTGCCTGCAGCAGTTGCAAAACTGCAACTCTCAGCATGCCCGGACAGCCAAAGGCTGTCCGGGCATGCTGGGAGTTGTAGTTTTGCAACTGCTGCAGGCACCCTGGTTGGAAAACACACCGATAGGCTGTCCGGGCATGCTGAGAGTTGTAGTTTTGCAACTGCTGCAGGCACCCATAACTGGGAAACAATGGCAAAGGCTGTCCAGGCATGCTGGGAGTTGTAGTTTTGCAACTGCTGCAGGCACCCATAACTGGGAAACAATGCCATAGGCTGTCAGGGCATGCTGAGAGTTGTAGTTTTGCAACTGCTGCAGGCACCCTGGTTGGAAAACACTGAGTTATGGCATCAGATGTTGCCATTCACTGAGCTGGGTCACCGGATATATGTGACACACATAGATGGGAAGTGATATTCAACATGAATATTCTATGTAAAAAATAAATATCCTTCAAATGCATTGCAGAACATGTGTTTTCCTATCTGATAGTTATGATTTCAACAAAAACAAATTAATAGAAGAGTCACAGGTATTTTTTATTTTTTTTTATATTGGAACAGAAATAACGTTTGTTATTTTATATATATATATATATATATATATATATATATATATATATATATGGCCATTTTAAGAATCGTATACATTGTTTTTACAATAGAGGGGCTAATGAAATAGAATTATTTTAATTATTCTTTTATGCGCTATAAATATAAATATATATATATACATATATATATATAATTATTTTATTCTTTTTTTATATTTATAGATATTTTATTTTTATTAATATGTGTAAATAATAAATATTTATACTATATATATATATATATATATATATATATATATATATATATATATACTTAGGTATAGTTTGTTGAGTTAAAGACAGAAGTGGATCCAACATGGAAGAGAAGTACTTCCATTACATTTCCCATTTCTTTTGAATCTATTTTTTTATGGCTGGTTTGTATTTTACTTGGCCGTGAATTGACAGCCTTTTTACTGCTGTATATCTTCAGCAGCCACGTGTGAACTGACAACAAACTGTCAGTATAAACATATGGGATATATATGGGATATATTTCTAATTATAATATGATACTTTAATTCTAATTTACAAAAATAATACTGTGTAAAAAAACACAATGCAAATGACACACCACAGTCAGCAGCCATAAAGAGGAACATTTATCTAAGCATTTTAGTATTTTTATTTTTTTTTCTTAAAATTGTAACAAAAAAGTTGCATGTGGACTACTCTATTTTTGTGCGACATTTTGACTGTGCAGTGCCCTAAGCCAAAAAAAAAAAAAAAAAGAAACTTGCTTACCAACGCAAAAAGTGATTTTTGACTTGCAGTGGTCAGAGATTTATCAAGTGGAAAAGTCGCAAAAAAGTCGCATCGCATGAAAAAAACTACTAAATTGACTCCAGCTCAGACATGGAGCAGAAAAAGCCACTACTAAAGCAAAAAAATAAATAAAATGCTTACGTGAAAGATATTTATCAACAGGCTGAAACCAGTTGATAAATAAGTCGCGCATAAGCAAAAATAAAAATTGTAAGGAAAAACAACTAAGAAAAGTAATACATAAGCAAACATTGATAAATATCCTCCACAGTTGTTGAAAACAGAGATGCTCAATTTAAGAGATATATATAAAATGCATCAAAACTGTCTTCCGCCTGAACTTTCAATTGATCCAAAAAAAAAAAATAAAGCATATCGTATTTGGATAGTACTGGAGAATTTTATAATCTATATTTTTAAGATTTACAAGCTGTCTTTATGTTTTGATTTTGTTTGTTTTTCTTTATTTATTATATCATTCATTAATGTTAGTTTCAAATTTTTATATCCAGGAAAAGCAACTTTAACGAAACCACACTTTAGAATCCCAAAAACGAAAATTGTATTTAAAGTCAAATTTTACATTTGGTTTTTAAATTGCATTTTGAAGTAAAAGTTATCTCACACGAGCAAAATACCTAATAAATGTAAGGTTTCTTTAAATCACCTGGTAATAATTTTATAAGGCGATATTAAATTAGAGGGGTCCGCAGCTTTGGTCAAGTGTTTGAAGTATAATTAATCTGACTCCTGTTATATAGACACCAGTGATCAGCCAAAAATCCACTAAGGGGCTTAGTGGTCTAGTAGGATTTTCCAAGTCAGATACATTGAAATGATCCCCCTTTGATCTCATTAGATACCAATAACAATGGCAGATAAAACACAAGAGGCAAAGCCACTGGCTTTTTGTGAAGTGACAAAAGTATCAACAAACAACTACTTAATCAATATTTGCCCAGAGAGCTACTTAAAAACATCCTTTTCACATTATAATGTCTGCTTGTAAAACAGCTGTAAAGCAGCCCCTAAGATGAGGTATTAAAACAACTTAATTACCTTTTACTGTCCTCTTTGCTGTATATACACTCAGGATTAACCATATGTTTGCCGCATGCTACCAAAGCCAGTGGTCTATGTACTGAACAGTGGCTGGCAGGCTGCAGTTTTCGACCAAGTAGCATGATCCATTCCATGCATCATAAGGGAGGGTTTAAGTATTGTGATTCATTCTGACTTCATCTAGGAATATTCATTGCATGTATATGACTCAACATGAATGCTTCCGACTGATGATAATCATTGGCGTCATAAACTAAATCCATGCGGTGTGCCAACAAAAAAGTATTAGATGCGCTTTGATCGTGGTGACCACCAAACATAAAAAACATAGGAATGGTGGGTCACACTATACACTGTACTAATATTAATAGGATTTCTCCAGATACAAACAAAACCAAATAAACCATCAACCTCCAGCCCCGATTGTGTACAATCATTCTAAGTCAGCGTAAAACAGAAATCCACAGATCGCAAGCCACATCTCTACAAAATGTACATATAAACGCAGCTTTAACTATACAAGGGCTCATTCCCATATATCAGGCAATTACGCAAAGTTTCCCTATAATGTGATAGTAACATGCTGGAGGCAAACTGATAGCAGAACCAATCCCATTGTAGTCAATGGGATTGGCATCCGGTGGGTCATTTAATACTCCAGACTAGTCCAGGAGTCGGATAGGAAACAACCTCCTGCAGCATTTTTCTTTTATGGCTCTTGAACTTTTCGATAGAAGAGGGCAAAAAAGCCAGATGACAACTCATGCATTTTTACAATATTGTAGCCATTTCAGACACCAAAAACTGATTCTGATGCAACAGATATATGTAAACCGAGCCTTAGAGGAAATACGGTCCTATCTGAAATCCTGAATTAAACAATACTGGTCACCTGTGGTCATGCGAAGAACTGATCCGCCTAAACTAAGCATGACTTATTCAAATAAATTACAAATCAAAGTATCTGCAAGGTTATGATCATACACTGTAAAAGTATAAGTAAGATAGATAGATAATCCTGCAGTGCAGCCCTGGTCATTTTTGCTTTATTGCACATTAAATGTAGCCGAGTAATAGTAGAGTGGAACGGCTGCCACAAGCCAAAGCTGCGACCACTCCAGACCTATCTATAATGTGATCGACTGCACTCCTATGCATTGTATATCTAGCATAAAAATACATTATCTCCCACGCTAAATAAATCCACTCAGCATGTAAATCCAGAGCCGGCATTAATAAATCATGAATCAGTTATTTTAAATGAGCATCGGCGTTGTCAGATAGGATTTTCTACAGCAATGTAAAGTTATTGAGATACTGACTTCCGAAAATCAGCACCGACTTGAATCATTTATAAACTGCACAAATGCTAATCTACCAAGTAACCCATTCTTGCTGGGGGTTGTGGTTCTACAGTAAGAGAATGATCCCAGTTTGCCATGTAGATGAATCAGCATTATATATGCATACAGAACTATACATTAAATCAACAAGTAGATACTGGAAATGAACCCCAGAGCTTGTCTGTGCTGCCGTGCAGGACTAAGCATTAGCACATGTTTATAGAGGAAAACAAGTCATTTGAAGGTGGAAAATCAGAACTAAGCCCTTGTAACAAACTATGAACGTAATAAGCTACATAACTACAGAAGGGACAATCCACTGTATAACGCAGCTCTGGAGAGTTACTCTCACTGGTAGGGGTACCAATGTGTATCCTCATGCAGTTGCACTATAAGGAGGAACCATTGAAAGATATTATATGCATTGATTTGTTGGCATATAATATGAGCTGGTGGAGGAAATTAAAATATCAGAACAATATACAGAATATTAAGTATTTGGGACAATGTCCATTACATACAGTGTCAAGGCACAGCATAGTGTACTCTAGAGTATTCTATATTGTATAAGATGACAGAGGATATAATATCTGTTGAGAAGACTGGGTGTTGTATATTGCGTGTAGCCCCATAGGCCTACATAGAGAATATTGAAAGCTTAGAGCGCAGTGTGGGTGATGGGCAGTATCAGGATGACCATCTTGCCTCCACACTAATAAGTAACAAGTTGACGAGTGAGGAACAAGTCCCTTATTGTCAGGTTACATGTAAATATTTAAGCTTTTCACTGGTAGTCGTGTGTCATATACAACACTGCTCTGTTGCCCACATCCTGCGACCACGATCAGTCTCTCCCTGGAGAGTTGGTTTCACTGTCCAACAGTCTGTGCCTGTGGCCGCCAGTTCTTGATGTCTCATCCTCATGAACTTCCCAAGAGGGTCACAGACATGATCATTGCATGCAACAAATACTGGCATACTGTGTAGTTACAGTCTGTCCATCAAGTCAAACAAAAGAAAAAAACTGTTAACCCTGGTTGATCCAAGTGTAGTCCAACTTGTATTAACAATGGAAATTCCTTCTATTCCCTAGCAGTGATCAGACCAAACCAAAGTTTAGTTTAGTAACTTTATATCTGCAAGCAACTCATAGAATACATTAGGTTGTTCAAGAAAGAATCCAAACTTCACTCTTAGCCATATCACTCTGTCCCCTGCACCCCCCTCTAGTATCTGACTCCCTGGACAACACCTCACGTTGGCTCCATTCTGTGCATACAATGTCTGTGATGGAGGACGAGGGGTTAAATAAAAGAAATATGGGGAGGCTGCAGAAATTTCACGAATGTTTGCCCGGGGCTACAGAGGGCGGGGATGGTGCGAGATGAAAGTGAGAGAGGAAGAAAGGAGTCAATTTAATCTGCCTACAGAGCTCTCACATAGGGAAGAGTTAGCTGAGAGTCTATTGGGGCTGAGCGCCTGACCAGGGACAAATGCATTGTGACGCCGCCTGGGGGCCAGATCCACTCTGCATGGGGGAACAGAGGGGCCCATTCAGCTGCCAGGCCTGGAATACACTTAGCAGAGCTGTAAATGTCACACTGAGCAGCTACAGAAATATTTACAGGACCCAATGAAGACAAAGTAGATGATGGGGACACTGAGAACCCAGAATCAGGTTATCTCCCATTATAGCGGTGGCCAACACTCAACACCACACATGAAGGCCTGTGTTACTCTAATATAGAAATATTCAACTCCTAATAGAGTTAAAAGTATCAGAGGCTTCACGATACTATTACCAAAGTGTGTGTGTATATATATATATATATATATATATATATATATATATATATATATATGATAAGATAAAATGAATATAAATCATACCAATTTATTGACAAATTCGAAAAAGAAACAAATAAGTCTAAACTTTCTACATGATCCTCAATGTGTTTTATATATCAAGAGCTGCTGTTGAGTGGGCACATTTCTTAAATGTTGTTTGAGACCGTTAATAAAGCTATTAATGAGGAATTACAAAACACTATTTATATGGATTATTATGCTACGTTGCCAGAAGCAATCCGCACACCATGTGAAATCCCCTTTAGAAGTGAAACAACATAGTAATAAACTAAACAACAAAGGCTTGGTAAAGTATTGTTCACTATGCACAGAAAGTACTCCTGAAAAACCAACTGATCACCAACTGAGCAACCCAAAAAGCCAATAAACATTTACATAGGTAAGAAACCTGTAGCTGGACAACTAAGAGACCTTTACACCTAGCATAAAATATCAACAGAAAAGCATAGACAGCCTTAAGGTATTACCCTGCATTCACCTTACAGACCTCATATTGACCTACAATGAGGAAATGTTCACATTTGCACTTTTTTCTGCATGTTTAATGTTCACCAGGGATTGGCAGGTGGGTCCATTTTTCCCGAATTAGTTGTTCAGTTGTTCAGGACACACTGGTACTGATACTTACAGATATACTGATCCAGATTACTGTCTATAAATTGTAAATTACTTTTTTTATATCAGAATTATTGGCTTAAAAAAAGGAAAGTCCAACAGCATTGTATTCAGAGTTTCGCAGTTGGATTTATTATTGGGATGCGTGCAGGGTAACCGATAATCCCATAAACCAGTCTAACTGGATAGTAAGAAAAGAAAGTCCAAACAGCGTCCACTTAAATCCTCAAATCCTTAGATCATTGGCATCCAAAATATAAAAAGGGCGCAATGTTTCCACACACAATGGGTCTTTATCAAGCAAGATATAGACCTCAATAAAGATAGAGGGTTAAAACATTGCAAATGTTTTTCGTATATTTGATGCCAATAAATTAATGATTTAAGGATTCACATGAATGTTGTCTGAACCGTTTTTTCTTGTTATCAATATCCTGGGCCGTGACATCACTTATCTTAATGATTGTTGGTATTCCAATGTGTCTGTGATAAATATTTTCTGTCTGAGATTTACATAAAAGTTATCCGTAATAAAAGAAAATAATTGGGTCCACAACCCTTGTACGAATTGGACAAGTGTAACGAAACAATGCACGCATTCTACACACAAACAGTGCAGGTTCACACGTCGAAACACATTAGTGTCACATAGCGACCAGAAAGCACTATGAAGGGTTAAATGTACAGTGCTGGTAAATAGGAACATTACTTCTCACAGAGCTGGTGGCATTTATTTCTCAGGCTTTGGAGATTTCTATACTTCTTGAATGGAAATCAAAAGCAGAAACGAAAAAAAAAAAAAAGTTTTCTTTTTAACTCAACTAGTTTTTCCCTAATGATCTCCATTTGTTGTGAATGCATGGCCCAGCAACATGTGATACATAGAGAGAATGTATTATCCATGGCTGGATACACGTACTTCTAACTGGCAGTAGAAGCAGAGACAGTCTGACTAAGTTTCTTCTTATCTCATCCATCTATCACTCTATTTTCTATCTATGCATCCGTCTATATATCTATTTATCCATCCTTTCTATCTATCCATCCATCCATCCACGTAGCACTCCTTATGAAGCAGTCATGCATGCAGTACACAAGGGTTAATGGTTCAGTAACTCTCTTTTCACTAGTCCTGTGCACCCTATGACAGCCAGAGACATTTTGTAGGTAAAAGTGGCCTTTTTTCTTCCCCAGTAAAGAGTCCATAAAACTCTCAGTAGCAGTGGCTATTGAATTATTCATCCCTCATTGCAAGCCCATAATGTCTTTTCTGAGGCTTTTGTGAGGCAGCTTTCTCACTCTTTTCTCCTTGAATTATAAGAAAGGCAGGCCTTCCTTTGTCCATGCCAAGCTGCTTCTAGCTGAAGCTTTGTCTGAGTAGAGCTAAAGTGTGAGTTTCAATGGACTCTCCTCCCTTTGTCCCCCAAGTTCATCTCCAAGTGTAGATCGTGTATGGAGAGGCTCCTTTGTCATCCATGGAAAAGTTGTACAAATGTTTGACCAGCTCATTTGGTACTTTTTGTCCCTTCTAGTGCCTATATGCAGATACTGCTCGCATCAATACAGCTTGGCCTAAACTGCCTCATTACGTCAAGGAAGGGACAGACTGCGCTCCCTGCCAAGACCTACAATCAATTCAAATGAGATCCCAAACTAAGCCTACCTGGCCAAGCTGACCCTACCTGTCCCAAACTGTGTCTACCTATCCTAAGTGGCATCTACTTGTTCTAAGCTGTGCCTACCTGTCATAAAGTTTGTCCTCCTGTCCAAGATAATGTCCACCTATCCAAAGAGAGCCTAC